>NW_024580910.1:0-11821 GCF_017639235.1 Corvus kubaryi
CATGGCAGCCGAGGGCAGCCACAGGTCTGTGGGCAAGTGGCCACGGACCCTGACTGTAGAAATGGGTCCTGGCTTGGTTTCCAAGGGAACTGGAACTGATGTGGGTTGCCATGGCATCCAACCCCCTGGGATGTCACACAGCCACCCTGGGATGTCAGACAGCCACCCTGGGATGTCACAACCCATTCTGTGATGTCACAGCACCCATCTGTGATGTCACAGTCCTCTCTGTGATATCACACAGCTGCTCTGTGATGTCACAGCTGACTCTATGATGTCATACAGCCACCCTGTGATGTCACAACCCACTCTGCCTGTTCTGGGATGTCACATGACCACTCTGTGCTATCACACAAGTTCTCTGTGATGTCACAGCCTTATTGGAGATGTCACAACTCTTACCTCTGATGTCAAACCAGTACCTGTGATGTCACAGCCTGCTCTGTGATGTCACTATTGCTCTGTGATGTCATAGTCTGCTAGATTATGTCTGACCTCTGACCTGTGATATCAGACCCCATTCTGTGATGTCAGAGCCCACTCTGTGATGTCACAGCACCATTCTGTCATGTCACAGAGCTCCATGATGTCACCATAGACTCTATGATGTCACACAGCAACCCTGTGATGTCACAACCCACTCTGTGCTGTCACAACCTGTTCTGGGATGGCCCAGCCCTCTCTGTGACATCCCACCAATATCCTGTGATGTCACAGCCCACTCCGTGACATCACACAGCCCCTTTCTGACATCACAGCTGCTCTGTGGTTCTGTGACACAGGCACAGCAGTGTTACCAAAACTTGAACAAAACCTCCTTAACACTAGCGCAGCACAACGCAGCAGCATTCTTTATTGGGCTGGATGCACGAGGGGAGAGCCCCTCCCAAAGTCGTGTGTGCTGAGTTCAGGAATGTTCCTGTTTGCAGACTGTGTTTCACAGACACATTCCCAGATTGTCCCACAATAAACACACACACGATAATCATTTCCCCAAAATCACTGCATATTTCCCCCACCCCTTTGCACATCCGTTCTTCTGCCCTGGGGGTCTCTTTGGGGGTCCCTGGTGGTCAGTGACCCCAAAGCCAGCCCTGACTGCTCGGTGAACTGGTGAAAGTTGGCACACCTGGGCTGGTTGCTGCCTACAGAATCAGCATTGTGCGGTTCCATGGCAAGTGGCTTTTGGAGAATAAGCATTGTATAAACCCACCAGGTGCAAACCATTTTTCATCTGGCAAATTTCCCCTCCTTGGAGGGTTGTGAAGCTTCTCCTCCCTTCAAGCCTTCGGAAGCCTCACGCTGCTCCTTTACTCACATCCCACAAGTTCCTCAGTTGCTTTCACAACCATGTTCTTTACACAGCTTAAAGGGAGTGTCATAAGCACAAGTATTGCTGTGATCCCAATTATACCTTGCAAAAGTGAGGCCAACCATCAGTCAGAGAAAATCCAAATCTTTCAAATATTTTATCCAACCAGTAACTGTCTAACCCTCCCCTTAATTCCCTGCTGGATGCAGCAACCGATTTTATCCTCTCTACCTGATCATCCAATCCAGCATCCCATTTGGAATGTGCACACAAGAAGTGCTATTGTTTCAGTTCAAGAATCCACATACTCCCTGTCCATGTAACTGGAATAGGGCTAAAGCCAATCTGCTCTGTAAGGTCATTTTAGCTGGGGCTGGCAATTGTTCCTTTATTTCAGCAAACCCCAAAGGAGCTGCATTCACTAAAGTTTCCATTTGCAGAGCCCAGTGGTGTGTGGCTGGTCTGTTCCTAAAGGCAGATCTTTGCGGAGCAGAGATGGATTCTAAAATCCATCCTGCTGTAGTTCCCACACTGGGATGTTTCCAAGTTCCATCCCCTTTAACCTTTTCCCACAGTCGGGTTCCCAGTGGTGACTCCTTGCACGAGGGATGGAACGTTAATACCCTCAGTGTCCATGGTGCTCCTGATTCTCCCAGGGGCAAATGTGTGCTCCAAATTCCATCACTTCCCACCCATCCTGGGGCTCCTAAGGATCTGACCATGTCCTGCTGACAGTCCGTGTCTCTCCAACTCTCGTTGTTTGTTGGGTGAGCCCAGGTGTCACTGAGAAAGGCAGAATCATTTCTACAGACACAGCCCAGCCTTAGAGCCTGGGCCACAGCCAGGAGCCGCTGTACCTCAGGATTCCAAACAGCTCAAGTGTCTGTCCCAGGGCAATCCCCCTTTTCCTTTGTCCTGGGATCCTTTGGCCCTGACCTTATTAAATCAGGATATTTTATACCCACCTGTAAGGGGTCCTGTGGGAGGCCTGGGCCCCCTTCCCAGCCCAGACACCCCTGAACTGGCTGGAAATATTCCCAGTGTACTGTCTGAGGGAGATTCCATACTGCTGGAATTTGACAGCCCCAGGGGGTATCAATGCAATCTGTCAGCTGAGAAATATTTCCTGAGGTAATTTCCAGATCCAGTTTGGAAATGTTACAATTCTCAGCAGTATTGTTCGGATGTGTCCATGGTAAGGAATATTCTTCCATCCCTGTCCAGGTGCCCTGGGTGCTATTTCCTTCCCACACGCGTTCCCAGATTTTTGTCAAATTGCTGACTGAAGCTCCCCACGGAACTGGATTTTCTGCAGAGGTTGGTGTTGGCAAACAAGCTGTTATAGGGGTTACATTCTGTAATCTGCCAAAATCTTGCAGTGACTTTGAAAACCACATTTCCCTTCCCAGAAGTTAGGAACATTGTTTCTATTATTATTATAGATACACAATTATTGATCATCTTCATCTAGATCCAATAAATAGTATCCCCTTAGAAAATCATATTTGATACCTAAACCAACAGGATTTATGTAAAAATCCCAAACTCCACGGTGTCAGTCAGTCTTGTTTCTGCTGTGTTTAATGTGTGCTCGCTGGTTTTACCCACATGTGATGAGCCCCAAGTTTGATTCCTTCTACCTTGAGTGCAGGGTAGGTTACCAGGAGGACTTGATGTGGTCCCTTCCACTTTGGCTGGATTGTTCCAAAATTCCAGGTTCTGATGCACATCGGATCTCCTGGTTGGAAAGGATGTACAGGCGAGTTCAGCCCCAATGATCTGTTGAGAACCATGCACCTTTTAAGGCTTACAAGAGTTAGTCTCACTGCTATTAAATATTCATTTCAGCAAAACTTCTGAGCCTTCCCTTGTCTTGTTGGTGCCACATGGGAAAGCTTCTGGACAACCAGAAAAAGTATCCACCAATGCCAAAATGGGCCAGTCTCCCTTCTGCCTGGGCACTTCTGCAAAATCAGTTTGCCAAAATCACCTGGTGATTATTCCCATTTAAGGAGCCCTGGAGGCAGCCTTCTTCCTTCAAAACCAATCACATCTTTCTCAACAACTGATCTATTATTTTTTGCCATTTTTGTGCTTACTAGATGCCTTTGTAAACTGGCCACCATATTCTCCATTTCCTCATGTGTTTCCTGATGCTTTAGTTCCGTTATACATTAATTGTGGAGCTACAATTACCTGCCCACACGGGGTTACCAATCACCTGCTAGGATTTTCCATAGCTGCTGCTGACTGCCTGTCCTGATCACTAGAATTTGGGTTTTGTTGCAGAACATTCAAGTTTTTGCTAGGCATTAGTGCAAGGAGAGGTTTTTTTGCAACCTCTTGAGCTGTTTTGTCAGCCAATGGATTCCCTGTATTAACTGGGGAGTCTCCAAACCGATGGGCTTTACAAGGACATCAGGGCCACTTGTTTTGGCTTTGGCACACTCTGAAGCAGGTGACTGTAGTGGTTTGGTCCAAAATACTCATTACTGTTTGCCTTCTGTGAGAGAAGAATTAGGAGAAATGCAAAGCAGGCAGCAAACTTGAAAGAATATAAAGAACTTTATTAACAGACCTAAAAGAAGAAAAAAAAATCATACCGCTCCTTCAGAACACTTCTCCTCCCGCCCCACCTTTCTCCCTTCTCCCACTGACAGTGTAAAAAGACAACCCTTGAGATGTTCAGTCTGTTTACCACTTCCATAATAACCTTTTTCAGTCCACTTAGAAAGAGAAGTCTCTCTTGTCTATGCTATGAAAACATCACAACGAGACAGCCACCCAGGTTGGTTCTCTGCTTGCATGTGAGTCCCCCCAAATTGCAGCTTTTCCCGCAACTGCTTTCGAGGGTCCACTCTTGAAGTTTTTTGGGGTACAATTTTAAGGTTGAGCCATTCAGAAACAAAAGTTCTCTTCACTCATCTCTGGGAGCATTTAATCTCTAAGTACAGAGGCCCTTCTCCTTCCCTAGGAGCAAAGAGTCCTCCTCATCTTCATCGTTAGGACTATCTCTGGGAGCATCTCTAGGAACTGAGGTTTTCTCCTTTTCCATTTGGCGCAAAAGTCCTCATCGCTTCCATCTCTCCCTGTTCAAACTTCTCATGAAATTACAGGTGCTTCAGCATCTGCCTATCTCAGTGCAGATGCTTTTACTCACAAGTACGAGTTGAATGCTCCACCCCCCATGCCTTTGTGAAATTACAATGGGTACTCTGATATATCATAGCTTTCCAACAGAATTTCAGCTTTAAGCATCTCCTCTTTCTCTTCCCTCAGGTTTTCAGCTCTTCATAGCACAAAAAAGGGTTAATCTCACCTCGGCCTTTCATCTGGAATTTCACTTATCGCTGTTGGTCACATGATCTTTTGCCGGACAGCTGGGCAGCTGTCATAGGTTAGCAAGCATAGTCCCGGAAGGGACGTCCTTGCTAAGGGGTGCTTACAGTTTCCTCTGGGAACTGATAGAACCTATCAGCTGGCCAGTTTGAATATGGACAATTCTCTAAGCCACTTAAAGTTGTGATCACCTCTGTGATCCACATTTAAGAATAGGCAAACTCCCCCTCCAAGCTCTCTCTCGTTTCCGGCGCTGGGACAAGTGGCTGCAGGCCCCGTGTGGGGGCCAGCGGGCCCGGCCAGGCCCTGCCTGGGCCAGGCCGGGCCGGGCCACGGCCATCCTGGAGCCATGGACCTGTTCCAGCCGTGGAACCCCCCCCCCCACTGCCTTGCCGTGGGCAGCCGGAGCGGCTCGGCTCTCCCCCCTCTCCACTTCGATAAGAAAAATTCAACATTCTAGCTGCAAAGCTGCAAGGCCGAGGTGAGATTAACCCTTTTATTGCTGTGAAGAGCTGAAAACCTGAGGGAAGAGAGAGAGGAGATGCTTAAAGCTGAAATTCTGTTGTGAAGCTATGATATATCAGAGTATCCTGTTGTAATTTCATGAAGATATGGGGGGTGGAGTGTTCAACTCGTGAGCAAAAGCACCTGCGCTGAGATAGGCAGATGCTGACGCAGCTGTAATTTCATGAGAAGTTTGGACAGGGAGAGATGAACCAGATGAGGACTTTTGCTCCAAACGGGAAAGGAGAAAACCTCAGTCCCTAGAGATGAACCAAAAGAGAGTCCTAACGATGAAGATGATGAAGACCCTTTGCTCCCAGGGAAGGAGAAGGGCCTCTGTTTTTGTTTCTGAACGGCTCAACCTTAAAATTGTACCCCAAAAAACTTCAAGAGTGGACCCTCGAAAGCAGTTGCGGGAAAAGCTGCAAGTCGGGGGAAAGGACTCACACGCAGGCAGAGAGACTCCTCTTCCTAAATGGACTGAACAATATTTGGAAGTGGGCGGCTGTCTCGTTGTGATAATGTTTTCATAGCATGAGCAAGAAGAGACTTCTCTTTCTAAATGGACTGAACAAGGTTATTATGGAAGTGGTAAACAGACTGAACATCTTAAGGGTTGTCTTTTCACAGTGGGAGAAGGGAGGAAGGTGGGGGGAGGAGGAGAGTTCTGAAGGTGGTATAATTTTTTTTCTTCTTTTAGGTCTGTTAATAAACTTCTTTATATTCTTTCAAGTTTGGTGCCTGTTTTGCATTTCTCCTAATTCTTATCTCACAGCAGATAAACAGTAATGAGTATTTTGGACCAAACCACTACAGCAGCTTTAGCTGAATCTTGGCCGCACTGGAGAGGGGGAGCTGGGCCGCTCCATCTGCACATAGCAGGGTTGTGGGGGGGGTTCCGCGGGTGGAACAGGGCCCTTCGGCTCCAGGATGGTTGTGGCCCGGCCTGGCCTGGCCTGAGCAGGGCCTGGGCCGGGCCTGCCGGCCCCGCACAGGGCCCACAGCCACCTGTACCAGCGCCAGAAACAGGAGAGAGCTCTGCCCGGAGTTTGTCTATTCTTAAGTGTGTATCACAGAGGCGGTCACAATTTTAAGTGACTTAAAGAATTGTCCATATTCAAACTGGCCAGCTGATAGGCTCTATCAGGTCACAGAGGAAGCTGTAAGCACCCCTTTGCAAGAACATCACTTCCGAGACTATGCTTTTGCTAACACATGACAGTGACTGATTTCTTTTTGTACTCAGTGGAGACCTCTGTGCCCTTTCCTTCCATATGGCTCCCTGGGCATGTATTATTCCAAACCCATAGTTCAAATCAGTCCATATGTTCACCGTTTTTCCTTCAGTGATTTCTAGGAATGATCATTCATTCTGCTTTTTGTGCTGATGCGTTCAAAGGCAAAGCCTGGGCTTCTATGACCTGGCTTGAGGTTCCCACTGCACACTCAGCTGCCTGTTTCCCATCCGTACCACGCTGCTCCCACCAGGGTGCAGGTCCAGTGCTGGCTCCTGGATGTGATTGCTCTCGAGATCCCAGAATCTGCCAGTGATGCCTTAGGTTTTAACTTTTATATTTTTCAAACCCTGCACTGCCTAGTGTGTAATTGAAGTTTCTTGTGGCCTGTTAGCTGCTGTTCGCTCATGCTGGTTAGACATAACAAACCTCTCTAGGTTGTGAGAGATTGGTTACGTGAAAAGGGACATATCGATTCAGGATATACAGATTCTTTGCAGCTTACTGATCTGAGAAGCTGGCTACGTGAGAACGGGCACATAGGCCCTTGCAGCTAGCTGAGCAAGGTCTCATAAGACAATGCACCACACATCCTGTGTAACAACTGAAGTTACAGAATATTACATGTATCTTGCTCAGTAACTGAACCACCATTGAGTCTTACGGCTGAACTATGGGTTTATTTGCAGAGCCAGCAAGGTTAGGTTTTGGCAGCAAAACAATGGACATCTGTGGTTAGAAGGCCAGAGAAAAAGGCAGAACTGCTGACCACGAAAGGGGGTCTAAGGAGGGGTTTAGGATCAGCTTAGTTGACGTGAACCACTTAGAATGCGCCGTTACGAATATGCATAAAGCCTATTATTGTTAGTATATAAGGAGTTCTGGTGCAATCAATAAATCGGATTTCTGCTGATCACTCATATTGAGCGTCTGAGTTTCCCCTCTATCGCGACATTCTGGCGCCCGAACAGAGGATGGAAAAAGGGACCGTAGAGGCGGATAGCCTACGTCCATCAGCCTGCGGGGAATAGGGACCGTAGAGGTGGACAACCTGTGGCCACGGCACGATGGAGAGTCTGTGTCGGTCCCATAAGCAGCTCGGGAGGCTGCAGAGGTGGTGAATAGTCCACACCACTGAGCTCAGGACAACCTACAGAGGAGTCCTGCTGGCCACGCACCGCCGGGTCTTGCAAAGGCTGCAACAGCGCGCTGACGTTTAGGTATGGCTAAGAGACAAGAGGTGTATGATTTGCTCCGGTGCTTTTTAGAAAAGCGGAGCACACCAGGGATAGATTGTAAAAAGGATCTCCCTGGACTTTTAGATTATGGGGTTGCCAAGGGTTGTTTTATTGATCCGAATGAAGTTTTTGAGAGGGAGCAATGGAAAGTGTTTGGGAATAAGATATTTGATGCAGCTATGCAGGATGATAAGGTGGCTAAAAAGATGACGAAACCGTGGCGGGCAGTGAGTAATGCTTTGGCACAGTATGAGGCAGAGCAGAAGGCTGCAGCAGCCGCTGCGCAGCGCTTAGGAACGCCGCTTACTCGGGAGAAGGACATGGGTGATAGCTGCCTGTTACCCCCTACTATGAATACTTTTACTATACAGACAGGAAAAGTAGTCTCAGATTCTGTGTTTTCGCCTCCCGCATCCCCCCAAGCTGTTAGTGCCCCCTCTGCATCATTAGAGCATGAGTTATTGCCTACAGCTCCACCGTTTGAGCAATCCCCCACAGCCCCCCTCAACCGCCGCCACCTGAGAGCCAGTTGGCAGCACTTTCTCTCCCTTCTGAGCAAGCTAATAGTTCGCTTAGTGCAAACACAGACTCAGGAATTCAAGAGATAGCGCAGGAACGAGAGGAATTTTGGAGAGAGGTTGCTAAAAATACTGCTGCTGAGGGAGACATAGATTCTGCCAGAGAGTTTGTACAGGCTTTTCCAGTAGAATTTTCACCTCCTATGCTCAAGGACAGATTACTGTTAATATCAGACCTTTAGATTGGAAAGTGCTTACCCAACTGTGAGCCACTGTTAATGAATCTGGGTTAAAAGGGGAACCAACTCGTCAAATGCTTGATTTTTTGTGGGGCTCTATGCTCTTGCTACCGAATGATATTAAAAATATCACTAAGCTAATACTAACACAGCACCAGCGTATGCTGTTTGGAGCTTACTGGCAGACTTTATGCCAGCAGTCGGTAGCAATGCAGAGGGGAGCAGGAGATCCTTTACATGGGGTAACTTTAGAGGAATTAATGGGTCTGGGAAATTACACCCGGACAGAAGCACAGGCTCTCATAGGTCCTGATAAGGTTCGGGAAAGCATGAATTTAGCACGACGAGCAATAGATCAGATTAAGCAACCAGGGGGATTACCATCATATATGAGTACCAAACAGGGAAGAGATGGGCCATTTGGTACCTTTATAGATCGCGTAGCAAATGCTGTTTTAGCAACTGGGCTTCCAGACTATATGCATGGTATTCTGATTAAACAATGTGCTATCCAGAATTGTAACCCCACTGCACGTAGTGTGTTAGTTACTCTGCCTGCTACTTGGACTATTGAGGAGGCACTAGAGAGAATGTCACAGGTCCCTGTAGGTCCCCAAGCTATGATTGTTAATGCAATAAAGGAACTTGGAAAGGAACTGGGAATAGGGATGAAACAGCAGGCTGAGGTAGCTCAGAGGCAGATTGAGGCAAATCAGAGTCAGGTTTTAGCTGCCCTTGCACCTTTGCAAAATCACCGGAGTGGGTCTCGACGACAGACCACCTGACTGCGATGTTTTCGCTGTGGAGTCTCTGGTCACATGAGACGGGATTGCAACACCGGTAACGTCTGGTGTCAGCATTGCCGATCGGACACCCATGCCAGTGCTGCCTGCCGGAGGTCGGGAAACGGGAAGCCGAGCGGGAAGCCCCGCCCCGCGATGACACCAAAAGCAGCAGCATACCCAGCGACCCAGGAAGTCAACAACTGCGTGCCTCTACCGACTCTGAGCAGCACTTTCATCTCCAACCTGCAACCCGGGGGAGCCTCGGATTGGACCTGGCAATGTCAATAAACTGTACTCTTATAGACAATTGACCGCAGTGTGTCCCCACCGGGATTAAAGGACCTATAGTTATAAATGGGAAAGCTGTCGGAGCACTTTTAATTGGACGCTCATCAGCTACTATGGAAGGATTACAAATACTTACAGGACTAATTGATGCGGATTACACTGGAGAAATTCAAATCATGGTACAGACTCTTTTTCCACCAATGTTCATAGAAAAGGGCACTCGACTAGCCCAATTGGTGCCTTTTGTCGGTTCTCACTGAAGGACTATCACCCATACACTCCGACCCCAGGGGTGAGGGAGCCTTTGGATCCACAGGGCTGGCAGCCATGCTCACTGTGAGCTTGAAAAGTTGGCCACGTCGCATGGTGACAGTAATATACCGAGAAGAGACTGTTACCCTGACAGCACTCTTGGACACTGGCGCTGATGTATCCATCATCAGCAGTCACCACTGGCCTCAGCATTGGCCCACCTTTGAATCTGACGCTACAGTCACTGGAGTGGGAGGACTTACCCTCGCTCGCAAGTCCCCTCCATTGCAATGGACTATAGCTGATCAAGTGGTAAATTGCAGTGTGTCTATCATCCCATTGCCACTTGGTGTTGCTGCTCTGGTGGGATGAGACATACTCACTCAAATGGGCATGGTTCTTACCACAGACCAAAATTTTTAGGAGTGGCCATTGCTTGGACTTTCCCCATCCCTATTCGGTGGAAGACAGAACAGCCGATCTGGGTTGAGCAATGGTCCCTAAAGCGGGAAAGTCTTGAACAAGCACATATTCTGGTTCAAGAGCAATTTAATCAAGGACATTTACGACTTTCTACAAGTCCCTGGAATACTTCAATTTTTGTCATTCAAAAGAAATCAGGGAAATATAGACTGTTGCATGATTTACGAGCTGTTAATCGACAAATGCATGATATGGGGGCCCTTCAACCAGGCCTACCAAATCCTTCAATGCTACCAGTAGGGTAGTCGCTGCTAATAGTCGACCTCAAGGACTGTTTTTTCACCATTTCCCTGCATGAAGATGACAAGCCGAGATTTGCTTTTACTCTGCCAGCCATTAACAGAGGAGCACCTGCTCAACGCTTTGAATGGACAGTGCTTCCTCAGGATATGCGCAACTCACCTACCCTTTGTCAACTTTATGTTGATTCAGCACTGCAGCCCATTTGGAAAATGTTTCCAGATACCATCATTTATCATTACATGGATGATATCTTGTTAGCGCAAGAAAATCCGTTCACCACGCAGCAAAAGGATATACTGCACAGGACTTTGAATGATCGGGGCCTGCACATAGCTCCTGAGAAAATTCAAACTTCAGCTCCGTGGATTTATCTAGGTTGGAAAATCACTGACAACACTATCCAACCTCAAAAGCTTACCATTCATACAGACATTCGTAACCTACATGATGTGCAGAAACTTACGGGAGATCTGCAGTGGCTTCGCCCTGTACTTGGCATTCCTAATGAACTGCTAAATGAGCTTCGTCCACTTTTGAAAGGCACCAACCCTGCACAGTCAGTTACACTGACACCTGAACAGAAGGCTGTGCTACAGACTATTGCAGAGCAGATCACTACAGGCCTCACTTCAAGACGTGATCCTGCATTACCTTTGGACATTGCAATAATTTGTGGCCCACAGTATCTGCTCGCTGCAATCACCCAATGCAAATTAACAGAAACGGGGGAGCCACCCAAGGATATTAGGGTCCTAGAATGGATTGCACCACCATTGCAGCCTAGAAGGACAATTCAAGAGAAAGTGGCAACTTTAGCAGACTTAATTCAAAAGGCGTGCATCAGAATTTTGCAGGTGGATGGAACAGATCCAGGGACGATCTGGATACCTGTATCGCCCACGCATCTAGAATGGTTCCTGCTTAACTCACCGGAGCTGCAGCGAGCCCTCTTGAGTGAAGGACCTAATTTGGTAGCAAAGCCACTACCAACACCTGTGTTAGCCTGGATGACTAACCATGGGTGGATTTCTAAACCAAAAAGAGCTCAAGAACCGCTGGATAATGCGCTTACTGTGTTCACTGATGCTGGAAGAAAGTCACGGAAAGCAGCGGTCACGTGGAAAGATGATAACACTTGGAGGCACCGGATGCTAAAAGCAACACCAGAGGATTCATTACAAACATTAGAACTTTATGCTGTTGCTTGGGTCTTGGTGCGATGGAAGGACATTCGCCTCAATATTGTTTCAGATTCTTTATATGTAGTAGGGGTTGCGAATCGCATTGAGGATGCAGCACTGCGTGACATCAAAAATCAGAGACTGGTAGCACTCCTTGTCAGCATGCAAATAGCAATTGCTAAACGAACTGAAGCATATGCAGTG
>NW_024580911.1:0-9356 GCF_017639235.1 Corvus kubaryi
GGGGGGACATGGGGGGCTTGGGGAACACGGGGGGACATGGGGGGCTTGGGGAGCTTGGGGGGACACGGGGGGACATGGGGGGCTTGGGGGACACGGGGGGACATGGGGGAACACGGGGGGACACGGGCGGCGCAGGGGGGACACGGCGGGACACGGGGAGCGCAGGGAGGGCTTTGGGGATATGGGGGGGACAGGGGGGAACATGGGGGACATGGGGGGCTTGGGGGGACATGGGGACACAGGGGGACACGGCGGGACACAGGGAGCTTGGGAGGACACGGAGGGACACGGGGGGGACAGAGGGACTTCGAAGAGACCCCGGGGAACACGGGGGGATAAGAGAGGGGTTCCAGGGGGGCCGGGATGGAGGGTGACCCTCCTCGGACACCCCGAAGGTGCGGGTGACACCTGGGGACAGAGCACAGGCGCTGCCCGGGGACTCCGGGATGGGGACGCTGCCAGTCCCCTAATGCCACCCGCAGCCCCCAGCTGTGGCACCCTGGCTGTCCCCTCCGTGCCTACCTGTCAGCACGTCCTGCCCACTCTGTGTCTGTGTGTCCCCCGCCTGTCCCCACGTCCCTCTGTCCCCCAGAGCTGCCATACCTGCGCTCTCCTGTCCCCTCCGCCCCGCGCTCTGTCCCCGCCTGTCACAGCCTCGCTCAAGTTCAAGGTTCAAACTCCACGGAGCCCTACCTGGGCCCGGCGGGGACACGCGGGGAATAGAGGGGACACTCGGGGACTGGAGGGGACACACAGGCACTGACGGCGACACACGGGGACCGGGTGTCCCCTCACTGCGTGGGGACAATCCCCCATCACCGACCGCACCGGGGGACACCGACTCAGGTACCAGCACCGGCGGGGACTCGCGGGGACCAGCGGGGACACTCCGGGAGTGCAGGGGACACACGGGGACCAGCGGGGAGCAGCAGGGACCGGCGAGGACACGTGGGTGCCCACGGGTGACAGCGCCGCGGGGCGAGGGGACACTGCGGCGGCGGGCGGGTGCACGTGGGTGACAGCGCCGCGGGACAGGGGGCCACCGTGGCCTCGAGGGGACGGGACACCGGAGCCGGTGGCGGTGCCCGGTGTGTCTCACCCCCTCGCTGTCCCCGTGTCCCCAGCCATGTCCCTGCCGAGCCCCCCGGGCACAGAGCGCAGCCCCCGGCCCCGGGACCGCGCTGGGGACACGGAGCCCGATGAGGACAAGGTGTGCGCCGTGTGCGGGGACAGGGCCAGCGGGTACCACTTCCACGTCATGAGCTGCGAGGGCTGCAAGGGCTTCTTCAGGTGCGGGGACACCGCGGGGACACCACGGGGACAGGACAGGATGGGGCGGGACAGAGGGACAGGGTGGGATGGGATGGGATGGGACAAGGGGACAGGGTGGGGACAATGCGGGATGGGGTAGAACAGGATGGGATGAAACAGGGTGGGATAAAACGGGATGGGACAAGGGGACAGGATGGGACGGGGTGAGATGGGACAAAGGGACAAGGCAAGATGGGACAAACAGGACAAGCTGGGGTGGAGGGGACAAGGGGACAAGGGCACGGGGCCGGAGGGGATGAGACCGGGTGGGATGGGACGGGACACGATGGGATGGGACAACGGGACAGGGTGGGGCGACAAGACGGGCTGGGATGGGACAGGAGGGACTGGGACGGGATGAGATGGGCCAGGGCAGGATGTGGGATGGCGCAGGATGGTCCCGTGGACGGGGAGAGGGTGGGACAAGGCAGGACAGCCACTGCCACCCCGAGCTTGGGTCAGGGGACAGTGGCCGTGTCCCCCCAGGCGCTCCATCATCAAAGGTGTCCGGTTCACGTGTCCCCTGGCCCGGCGCTGCCCTGTCACCAAGGCCAAGCGGCGGCAGTGCCAGGCCTGTCGCCTCCAGAAGTGCCTCGACGTGGGCATGAGGAGGGACAGTGAGTGACACGGGGGGACAGGGGGTGGAGGGACACGGGGGACACCCGGGGGGACACGGAGCAGAGGGGAGAGGGAGGACCTGGAGGGGACAAAGGGGGGACATGGGGGGAGAGGGGATGGGGGGACACAGGGGACACCTGGGCATGAGGGGGAGACATGGCACGGGGACAGCGGGGACAGGGACGGGGGACCCGGAGGAAGAGGGGGAGCACCTGGGTGGGATAAAGGGGACCTGGAGGGGACAAGGGGGGACGTGGGACAGAGAGAAGCGGCCTGGGTGGGGTGGCAGGGGAGGGGACATCAAGGGACAGGGCACGGAGGTGGCAGCAGGGGGGTGTGGCAGAGCGGGGACAGCGGGGACGCGCTCGGGGAGGGGCATCACGGGGCGCTGCTGTCCCCGCTCGGCGTCCCCGCTGTCCCCGGTCCCTGTGCCGGCGGGGACAGCGGTGACAGCGGGGCCGGCGGGTGGCAGTGATCATGTCGGAGGAGGCGCTGCGGCGGCGGCGGGAGCTGCGGGGCCAGCGGGGCCAGCCCGGGGGCCAGCAGGGCCAGCAGGGGGGACTGACGGCCGAGCAGCAGGAGCTCATCGCGCTCCTCATCGCCGCCCACCAGCGCACCTTCGACTCCAGCTTCTCCCAGTTCACGCAGTACTGGGTGAGCTGGGGACACCCCGCACCCGCTGTCCCCGCGGGGGACACACCTGTCCCTGTGCTTGACCCCGCTGTCCCTATGGGTGACCCGCTGTCCCCAGGGCGGCCCCAGCCGTGTCCATGGGCGCCCTGGTCATCCTTGCGTGTGACCCTGCTGTCCTCATGGGTGCCCTGACTGTCCCCACGGGTGCCCTGGCCATGCCCATGGGTGGCCTGACTGTCCCCATGGATGACCCCGCTGTCCCCAAAGGTGACCCAGCCAACATCCCTGGTGCCCTGGCTGTCCCCTGGAGTGACCCAGCCAGTCCCCGGTGACCCAGCTGATGCCGTGGGTGCCCCGAGTGTCCCCATGGGTGCCCCGAGTGTCCCCACGGGTACCCCCGCCCTGACCCCTCGCTGTCCCCAGCCCGCCGTGCGCCTGTTCGTGCCCAGCCCGCCGGGCTCAGGTGTCGCCGCGGGGGTGTCGCCGTCCCCGTGCGAGGAGGTGCTGCCGGACTCGTTGTCGCTGCTGCCGCAGTTCGCCGACCTGAGCACGTTCATGATCCAGCAGGTGATCAAGTTCGCCAAGGAGATCCCGGTCTTCAGGTGCGCGGGGCGGGGACACGGCCGGGGACCGCGCGGTGCCACCCCCTTGACGTGTCCCCGTGTCCCCTCCCGCCAGGAGCTTGTCCCTGGACGCCCAAATCTCGCTGCTCAAAGGGGCCACGCTGGAGATTTGCCAGATCCGCTTCAACACCGTCTTCAACCCCGACACCAAGGCCTGGGAGTGCGGCCAGCGCTGCTACACCATCCGCGACGGGGCCCTGGGTACCGGGGGACACCTGGGGACACCTGGGGACGCTTGGGGACGCTTGGGGACACTTGGGGATGCTTGGGGACACCTGGGGACACCTGGGGACGCTTGGGGACGCTTGGGGACACCTGGGGACGCTTGGGGACACTTGGGGATGCTTGGGGACACCGGTCTGGGCCAGGGGGAGGGCAGGAGGGCTCTGCAGAGGGAGCTGGGCAGGCCGGGTCCATGGGGACGATCCAAGGACCAAGGGCAGGGTCCTGTGGGGTCACAACAACCCCCAGGGTGGGGACGCTGGACACAAAGGGACCTGGGGGGTGGCGGCTGGACATGAGCCAGGTGTGCCCAGGGACCCCCAGGGACCCCCACCCCCACTTGGGGTGGGTCAGGGACAGTGTGGCCACAGGCCCAGGGCAGGGATTGTCCCCCTGGTGAGGTCACACCTCGAGGGCTGTGTCCAGTTCTGGTCACTCAGTTTAAGGACATTGAGGGGCTGGAGACTGTCCAGGGAAGGGGACAGGCCTGGGAAGGGGCTGGGAAATGCTGAGGGAGCTGGGAATGTTTATCCAGGAGAAAAGGGGGTCCAGAGGGGAATTTCGGGCTCTTCCTGGGGGGATTTGGGATCTGATCCCAAGGAACGGGGCCAGGACAAGAGGGAACGGCCTCAAGCTGTGCCAGGGGAGGCTCAGGGTGGATATTTGGGAAAATCGCTCCTGGAAAGAGTGGCCAGGCCTTGGCAGGGGCTGCCCAGGGAGGGCTGGAGCGGCCACCCCTGGAGGTGGCACTCAGGGACACGGTGGGGATCGGGCACAGCTCGGACTCGATGATCCCAAAGCTCTTTCCCACCCTAACCGCGGGATTTCGGGATGGTCCCGCAGCCGGGTTCCAGCAGATCTACCTGGAGCCGCTGCTCAAGTTCCACGAGAGCCTGCGGCGCCTGCGGCTGCACGAGGCCGAGTACGCCCTGCTCCAGGCCATGCTGCTCTTCTCGCCAGGTGAGCCCCCCCAAGAGGGGACACACGGGGACATCCCACTGTCCCCAAAATCCCGCTGACGTCACCCCACGCCCCCTCCCCAGACCACGCCGGCATCGCCCAGCGCGACGTCATCGACGCCTTCCAGGAGAAGGTGGCCCTGACCCTCAAGAGCTACATCGACCACCGGCACCCCCCGCCCGAGGGCAGGTGAGCGCCGGGACGGGGTGGCACTGGTGTCCCCAGGGGGGTGGGGACGGCCACCAGGCCCAGCTGGCTGTGCCCTGCGGCCCCCCAAAGGTTCCTGTACGCGAAGCTGCTGCTGCTGCTGACGGAGATGCAGACGCTGAAGGCGGAGAAGACGCGGCAGATCCTGCACATCCAGGACCTGTCGGCCATGACCCCGCTGCTCTCCGAGATCATCAGCTGAGCCTGGGCCCAGACGTCACCCCCGGCCCCCAAACGTCACCCCCGGCCCCCAGCGGGCACAGAGTAAAGCTCCTTTATTTATCCGGGCTCCCGGGTGTGGCACCGCAGGGAAACTGAGGCACGGCCGGGATGGCGCTGGGGACAACGGGACCCCCCAGCCCTGTGGCAGCTGCCACTCCCGAGGGTGACACCGGGGACACCGGGGCCCCCAGCCCCCCTTGGCCACCACCCCCGAGGGGTGACACCGGGGACACCGGGACCCCCAGCCCCCCTTGGCCGCCACCCGCAGCCCCCGTGGCTCTGTCACACGCTGTGCCCTGGCCGCCGTGTCCCCGCCCTGCGGGTCTCTGTGGCACCTCCACGGCCCGGCCCGGTGGCTCCCTGAGCAGGACGGTGCCACGTGCCCGCTGTGCCCGCTGTCCCCTCAGCCCACGGTGACGCTGAAGCCGCAGTGGAAGCGGTTCCTCCAGTGGTTGAGGAAGGCGCCCAGGGCCAGCGTGACGGGCAGGGGGGGCAACTTCTTCTCCAGGACCCCCCCCACGCTCCAATTGCTGTCCAGGAGCCCTGTGGGGGACAGCGGAGGGCCAGCTGAGTGCCAGCGGGAGGGGACAGCTGGGCACAGTAGCCACCAGGAGCCGGGCCCACCTCTGAAGACGACGTTGGCTCGCGGCAGGTTGAGCTGGTAGCCGAAGGCAAAGGTCGTCTCCTGCAGCCGCGTGTTGGCCTCCAGCTCCACCCCCACCTGCACCTGGGAGGGGACACCGGGCTCACGGGGGCCTGGGGACACCACGGGGGACACCGGGGTGGGGGACACCCACCTGCTCGTTGGCCCGGTGGTAGTAGCTGGCGTGAGCCCCCCCGTAGCCCACGTTGAGCGTCGTCACCCAGTTCGGGGCTGCAACAGAGAGCCAGCGCCGAGGTGGCACCGCCAGGCTGTCCCCGAGGTCCCCGAGGTCCCCGGGGTGTCCCCAGGGCGTGGCCCTACCCGTGTATTTGCCGGCCAGCGTGAGGATGGCCCCCTCCTCGCCGGGGCGCCGGTGGTAGACGAGCTCCCCGCCCAGCACGAGGCGGGCGGTGACGCTCTGCAGGAAATGGGCCACCACGATCACTGCAGCGGGGACAGCGCGGCCTCAGCGAGGTCCCCACGGGCCACCGCGGCCACCGCGAGGCTCCCCCCGGCGCTCACCGGAGCCGCCCAGCAGGTCGGGGTTGCCCAGGGTGAGCGTGGCCGTGCAGTCGTCGCCGCGGTACTCGCCGTCGAACTGCCACGTCACGAACTTGGCCTGGTGCGTCTGGGGACGGGGGGTTGGGGGGGGACAGGGCACGGCGGTGGCACCGGGGGGGACGCGGGCACCGCGGCACCAGCCCCGGGGCTCACCTGGAACACGGCCTTGGCGCGGAGCCGCTCCCCCAGCAGCTGCAGGGCCTGAGCGTTGAGGCTGCCGGCGCTGTCCATGTCCCCGAGCAGGGTGGGGAACACCTGGGGACACCGCGGGGTGGGCGGGGGCACAGGGACAGCCCCGGCCTCCAGGGAGCCCCCCCAGCCCTGCCCTGCTGGTGGCTGGGTCAGCTCAACAGCCCCGGCCCGGAGCTTTGTGGCCACCAAGGATCCTGAGGTCACCGATGACCCCAAGGTCACCAATGACCCCAAGGCCACCATTGGCACCCAGGGTCATCGATGACCCTGAAGTCACCTGCGAGCACCTGCCAGCCCAGGGCCACCAACATCCCTGAGGTCACTGATGACCCCAAGGCCACTGAGCAGCCCTGGGGTCACCAAAGAGCCACCAATGACCTCAAGGCCATCAATGACCCTGAGGTCACCTGGGACCAGCCACAAGCCCAGGGCCACCAATGACCCCAAGGCCCCCAACCACCCTGAGGTCACCAATGACCCCACAGCCACCCAGGGCCACCAGCCACCCCAAGGCCACCAATGACCCTGGGGCAGCCACCTTGCTGAGACCACTTGCCACAGCAGGGCCACCAATAACTCCAGGGCCACCTGGGGCCATCCTGAGGCCACCCACCACCCCAGGGCCACCCATCAGACCGAGGCCACAACTGCAGGGCCACCAACCACCCTGGGGTCACCTGGGGCCACAGACGACCACAATGACCCCATGGTCCTGGGGCCGTTGGTGGCCTCGGGGTGACCACGAGGCTCCTGACCGGTGGTGTTTGGGTGACAACACCTGTGCCCCCCCCGATGCCACCCACCACCCCGGTGCCACCCGCGGGGTCACCTCGTTGGGCCCGAGCTGCCGGTCCCCCACGAAGGTGGCGTTGAAGCGGTAGCCGGAGGGGCCCAGGGTGCTCATGTGCACCGTGTGTGTCACCTGTGGGGACACCAGGGCTCAGAGGGGACAGCCCAGGGTGGGGGGGACACACACGGCGTCCCCCTCAGTCCCCACGTGTCCCCACCCCCCTTGTACCCGACCTGGAAGTGGCTGCTCAGGGTCTTGGTGACGATCAGCTTCACCCCCTCCATCTGCGGCGGGAACACCTCTGGGGGGACACAGCTGTGACCCTCTGGGACACCCAGGGACCCCCTGGACACCCCTGGGGACATCCAGAGACCCCTCTGGGACACCCAGAGACCCCCTGGACATGGCTGTGACACCCCTGGGGACACCCAGAGACCCCCCTGGGACACCCAGAGACCCCCTGGGCACGGCTGTCACCCCCCTGGGGACACCCAGAGACCCCCCTGGGACACCCAGAGACCCCCTGGGCATGGCTGTGACACCCCTGGGACACCCAGGGACCCCCTGGACACGGCTGTCACCCCCTGGACACGGCTGTGACACCCCTGGGACACCCAGAGATCCCCTGGACATGGCTGTCACCCCGCTGGTGACACCCTCAGCCCTCTGGGGACACCCACAACCCCCTGGGGACATGGCTGTGACACCCCGGTGACACCCACAGCCCCCTCGGGACACGGCTGTCACCCCGCTGGTGACACCCACAGCCCTCTGGTGACACCCACAGCCCCTTCCGGTGACACGGCTGTCACCTCCTCCTGGTGACACCCTCAGCCCCTTGGGGACACGGCTGTGACACTCCGCTGGTGACCCCCCCAGCCCCCCCCCGGTGACACGGCTGCCACCCCCCCGCTGTCCCCGCGGCCCCTGTGCCCCCTCAGCCCCGGTGTCCCCACGTCACCCCGGTGTCCCCCGACCCCGCTGTCCCCGCTGTCCCCTCGAGTGTCCCCTCTGTCCTCGGACCCGCTTTGTCCCACACACCGACCCCTCGCCACCCGCTCCGCCCCGCCCGGTGCCCTCTCAGCCGCGGAGCCCCCCCGCTGCCCCCGGGCGCACCTTTGCAGAGCCGGTGCAGCTCATCGAAGCTGCCGGGGTTGCCCCTGGGCTCGGCCCGCCGCGGGGCCCGGCCCTCCGCGTTCCCCATGGCCCCTACGGGCCCCCGCCGGCCGCCGCCATCGCGGCCGCGGGCGGCGCCGCCCGGAGCGCCTTCAGGGGGGGCGCCACCGCCATCTTGGCTGTGGGCAACGCGCGCCTCCCATTGGCTGAGCGGGGAGGGCGGGGCCGCGCCGGAATGCGACCCCTCCGGACCCCTGGGACCCGCGCGGCGACGTTCCGTGGCGCCCGCGTTCCGCGCCACCCTCCTGTCCCACGCGCGTCCCCAAATCCCCGCTGCCCCCCCCGCTCGTGTCCGGGGCCTTCCATGTGCCCCCCCTGGATCTCTCCTGCATCCCTGGACCCCTTCCCACATCCCCTCGTGTGCCCCAGTGTCCGCCTCCTCCCCATCTCATCCCATCCTATCCCATCCCATCCCATCCCACCCCACCCCATCCCATTATCCCATCCCATCCCCCTCGGACCCTCCTGCCTCTGTCCCAACACCCCCCCGTGCCCTCCCCCGCATCCCCGGACCCTCCCCCATCCCCCCCTCCTGTCCCGCGTCCCCCCCGTGTCCCCTGCCCGCACCCCCGCGCCTCCCATGTCCCACATTCCCCCTCCCCACGTTCCTGTCCCCCCTGGCCGTGTGTCCCCTCTCACTGTCCCCTCCCCGTGTCCCCTGGCCCCCATCCCTGTCCCCACTGCTGACCGGGGGGACTCCGACCTTTTGTCCCCGACGCCACCGCCTGCCCTTTGCCCCATCCCGGGATGTCCCCACTGTCCCCCCCTCACCCCACCCCCGCCGGGGGGTCGAGGGTCAGTGACACCGCAGGCGACAACCTTCGCCCCGCGGGGCCCCCCCGGCCCAAATCCCGGAGCCATCGGCCCCTCCCCGTCCTTGGGGACACTGGGACAGCCCCGGGCATGGCGGGGGGGGTTGGGGACAAGGGGCCCCCCGCGCTGCCCCTCGGCCCCGCTGTGTTTGCCCAGATGGGGGGCGGGGGCTGAGGGGGATAAAAAAGGGGCCGAGGAAGGGGGGACGCCCCAAACCTGCACCGGCACCTGCCCAGGTGAGCGGCGGCACCGGGAGGGGGCGGGGGGAGGGACACTGGGACAGGGATGGGGGGTGGGAAGGTGCTGTGGGGCAGGAATGGGGCTGGAATGGGGCAGGGATGGGGCTGGGAATGGGGCTGGGAATGGGGCTGGGAATGGGGCTGGG
>NW_024580911.1:9366-10837 GCF_017639235.1 Corvus kubaryi
CTGGGATGGGGCTGGGATGGAGCTGGGAATGGGGCTGGAAGCTCCCGTGGGGCAGGAATGGGGCAGGGATGGGGCTGGAATGGGGCAGGAATGGGGTTGGAAGCTCCGGTGGGGCCGGGACTGGGTGGAACGGGGCGGAGTGCGGGGGGGTGCGGGCGTCCCACGGGATGGGACTGGAAGCTCCTGCGGGGCTGGGATTGGGGTCACATCCCCACCGAGGGTCGAGAATGGGTTCGGAAGCTCCTGCAGGGCTCGGGTGGGGCTGTGGGGCGGCCATGGGGTGGCGAGTGGGGCTCGCATTCTCCCCGAGCCTCGGGGATGGGCCGGAGGTGTCACACCCTCCGGCGTCGCCCCCTCCCCAGCCATGAGGGTCCCCGTGGTCGCGCTGCTGCTGCTGCTCGCCGCTGGCCACCTCGGGGCCGCGCTGGTCCGGCGAGAAGCGGCGAGCGAGGACTCGGAGCCGGACACCGCCGAGGATTTCCTGACTCGCCACTTCCAGACCTTCTCCGACTTCATGACCCGGGAGCTGCCGCAGAAGCTGCGGGCGGAGGAGCTGCGCAGCCAGGCCGAGTACGGGGGGCTCGGGCGGGGGGCTCGGGAAGCCCCCCCGGGACCCCCCGAGCAGCGCTGACGGCCGCTTGTCCCGCAGGCAATACCTGGATCGGGCTAACAAACAGCTGGAGCCGCTGGCCCGGGAGCTGCGCACCAACGTGCTGGGGCTCTTCTCGTCCCTGCTGCAGCTGGGCAAGGGCGAGGAGCAGGCGGAGACCCCCTGAGACCCCCGGGCTGCGCCCCCACACAGCGCTGAGCCCCCGATATGGACCCAAATACAGCCCTGAGACCCCCTGAGTACCCTGAGCCCCCGATATGGACCCAAATACAGCCCTGAGACCTCCTGAGAGCCCCCTGAGCCCCCGATATGGATCCAAATACAGCCCTGAGACCCCCTGAGACCCCCGACACAGCCCTGAGACCCCCTGAGACCCCTGAGACCCCCGGGCTGCGCCCCCACACAGCCCTGAGCCCCCGATATGGACCCAAATACAGCCCTGAGACCCTCAAGCTCAGACCCCGACACAGCCCTGAGCCCCCCCCGCGCCCCCCCCCCTGCCCCCCCGCGCGGCCCTGAGCGCCCCTAAGACCCCCGACACAGCCCTGAGCCCCCCTGAGACCCCCTGAGCCCCTCGATACAGCTCTGAGACCCCCGACACAACCCTGAGCCCCCCCGACCCCCCCACCCCAGGCCCCAAAACAGCCCTGAGCCCCACACCCCACAATAAAGCCTTGAGCCCCCAGCCCTGGGACCCCCAACACAGCCCCAAAACCCCCAGAGACCCCCACCCCATACTCCAACACAGCCCTGAGCCACCGTGAGACCCCCCCCGACCCCACCATGGCCCTGAGCCCATCACAGAACCCCCAATAAAGCCCCGGACCACCACCCTGGCCTTGGGACCCGAGCGAGGGGGGG
>NW_024580912.1:0-248 GCF_017639235.1 Corvus kubaryi
GGATCCTGGGGTCCCATATCCCAGAAATTCCAAGGATTTTGGGATTTGGGGAGGGTCCCAGGCAGGGAATTCCTGGGAAAAGGGGAACTGGGAACTGGGAACTGGGACTGGGAACTGGGAATGGGGGATGGGAACTGGGAATGGGAACTGGGAATGGGAACTGGGAATGGGATCCAGGGATGGGAACTGGGATTGGGAACGGGGAACTGGGAATGGGAACTGGGACTGGGATTGGGAATTGTGGATTG
>NW_024580912.1:258-1207 GCF_017639235.1 Corvus kubaryi
GGGGAATGAGATCCAGGAATGGGAACTGGGAATGGGAACTGGGAACTGGGATGTGGGAATGGGAACTGGGACTGGGACCCAGCAATGGGAGCTGTGGATTTTCCAGGCGGGCTCCGGGAGCCGATGGGGAATTCTCATCCCCCCGAAAAGTGGGAAAAGCGGGAATTGCGGGAATTGCGGGAATTGTGGCAATTCCGGGAATTTTGGGAATTTCCGCGCCCCGGGAACGCAGCGAGGCCCCGGAGAAGCTTCCAGGAGCGGCCGCTTTTCCCGGGATCCTCTGGCGAGAGAAATCCGGGATCCGAAGCCCCAAATCCCGGGAATTTTTGCCGCTGGAAAATCCCCGGAGTTCACGGCCGGGAGCGGGATCGTGGCCGGGAGGGAGCCCCGAGCATTCCCGAGCTTTTCCCAAGGTTTTGCCAGGATTTTCCCGAGGTTTTTGGACCTCTGGCCCATCCCCAAATCCTGAGCAAACGCCGGGATCATCTCCCGACATTCCCGGCTTGCGATTGGATCCCTGCGGCTCCAAAGGCCGAGCAAAGGTCGGGAATTCATCCCAAAAAATTCCTTGGGATTATCCATTAACAGAGCTGGGGGGAGGGACGGGACGGCTCCGAATTCCCGGGATTTCGGGGAATTCCCGAAGGTTCTGCAGCCCCTGGAGTCCGAGGGTTCCCAAAATCCCGAGGAAATCCCGACTTTCCGGCCATTCCCAAATCGTTCCCAAATCGTGGGAAATTCCGAATTCCCGGAGCCTTCCCAGGTTGCCGTTGCCAGCCCCCAGAGAATTCCCAAATCCCGAGGAATTCCCGAATTTCCGGCCATTCCCAGATTTCCATCCCTTCCCAAATCCCGAGGAATTCCCAAATTTCCGGCCATTCCCGAATTTCCAGGCCATTCCCGATTCCAATCCTGGCATTTCCACATTCCCAAGATTCCCAGGCAGCCG
>NW_024580912.1:1217-5251 GCF_017639235.1 Corvus kubaryi
CCCAAGATTCCCAGGCAGCCGCGCTTCCCAAATCCCGAGGAATTCCCGAATTCCAACAGATTCCCAAATTTCTGCCCATTCCCAGATTTCTGCCCCTTCCCAAATCCCGCCCGGAGCGGGAATTCCGGGAGCCGTTCCCGGCGGGAATTTCCCTCTTCTTTCTCCATGGAAAAGAAAAACTCGGGAATTTCAGCCGGGGAAGTTTTTTATTCCTCGCTCCTCCCAAGGTTCCCGTTCCCGCTTCTCTTCCGGGAGAATTCCTTCCCCAAGGCACTTCCCCATCCCGGATCCCGATCCCAGATCCCAATCCTGGATCCCAAATTCCCAGATCCCATTCCCAGATCCCAATCCTGGATCCCATCCCCAGCTCCCATTCCCAGTTCCCAGTCCCCCCCATTCCCAGATCCCAGTCCCAAATTCCCAGTCCCACGTTCCCGGTTCCCAATCCCAGATCCCAGTTCCAATTCCCAGTCCCAGATCCCAATCCCGAATTCCCAGTTCCCATTCCCAATTCCCATTCCCAGATCTCATTCCGAGATCCCAATCCCAAATTCCCAGATCCCAATCCCAAATTCCCAGATCCCATTCCCAGATCCCAAACCCAGGTCCCATTCCTGGATCCCAATCCTGGATCCCATCCCCAGCTCCCATTCCCAATTCCCAGTGCCCCATTCCCAGATCCCAATCCCAATTCCAACCCTGCATTCCCAGATCCCATTCCCAGATCCCATTCCCGGATCCCATTCCCACATTCCCAGTCCCCCATTCCCCAATTCCGATCCTTTACCCCAGCTCCCAATCCCAGCTCCCAATCCCAAATTCCCAGCTCCCAGTCCCAGCTCCCAACCCCGCATTCCCACATTCCCATCCCACATTCCCAGTCCCCCATTCCTCAATTCCAATCCCAATCCCAGATCCCAATCCCAATTCCCAGTGCCAGTTCCCAGTCCCAGTTCCCAGATCCCAGTCCCACATTCCCACATTCCCATCCCCCATTCCCAATCCCCCATTCCCCGATTCCAATCCTTAATCCCTGATCCCATTCCCAGCTCCCAATCCCAATTCCCAGTCCCGCATTCCCAGATTCCCATCCCCCATTCCCAATCCCCCATTCCTCGATTCCAGTCCTTAATCCCCGTTCCCCATTCCCAGATCCCAATCCCAAATTCCCAGATCCCAACTCCCAGATCCCAATCCCAAATTCCCAGATCCCAACTCCCAGATCCCATTCCCGGATCCCATTCCCAGATTCCCATCCCACATTCCCCGATTCCAATCCTTAATCCCAGATCCCATTCCCAGTTCCCATCCTCCATTCCCAGTTCCCATTCCCAATCCCAGTTCCCATTCCCGCATTCCCAATCCTAAATTCCCATTCCCAGTTCCCGTTCCCCGTTCCCCGTTCCCATTCCCAGTTCCCATTCCCAGTTCCCAGTTCCCATTCCCAGTTCCCGGCTCCCATTCTTTGGGAATTCTTTGGGGACTTCTTTAGGATTTATTTGGGAATTTTTTTTCAGGATTAGGGAGATATTCGGGAATACTTTGGGGGATTTTTCGGGAATTCTTTGGGAATTTTGGGGGGAATTTCTGGGAATCGTTTGGGAATTTTTCAGGAATTGTTTTGGGATTTTTTTTGGGAATTATTTGGGATTTATTCGGGAATTTTTCAGGAATTCTTTGGGAATTTTTGGGGGAAGTTTTCAAGAATTCTTAGGGAATTTTTTTTTTTTGAATTTTTTGGGAATTCTTTGAGAATTCTTAAGGGACTTTTTCGGGATTTATTTGGGAAATTTTGGGGAATTATTTCGGAATTTTTTTTGGAATTTTTTTGGAATTTTTTGGGAACTATTTTGGGAATTTTTTGGGAATTATTTGGGAATTTTTGGGAATTATTTTGGGATTTTTTTGGACTTTTTTGGAATTTTTCAGGAATTATTTGGGAATTTTGGGGGGAATTCTTTGGGAATTCTTTGGGAAGTTTTCAGGAATTCTTTGGGAATTCTACAGGATTTATTTGGGACTTTCAAAGGGAATTTTTTGGGGAATTTTTTGGGAAGTTTTCAGGAATTCTTTGGGAATCTTTTTTTTTTACTTTTCCAGGAATTATTTGGGAATTCTCAGGGGACTTTTTTGGGAATTTTTGGGGAATTCTTTGGGGAATTCTTTGGGAATTTTGGGGGGAATTGTTTGGGAATTTTTCAGGAATTATTTGGGAATTCTTAGGGGACTTTTTTGGGAATTTTTTGGGGAATTTTTTGGGAATTTTTTGGGAACTATTTGGGAATTATTTGGGACTTTTGTCAGGAATTTTCCGTGAATTCTTCGGGAATTTTGGGGGAACTCTTTGGGAATTTTCTGGGGAATTCTTTGGGAATTTTTCAGGAATTCTTTGGGAATTTTGGGGGAATTGTTTGGGAATTTTTGGGGAATTTGAGGAATGATTATTATTTATTATTGATTAATTACTGGTTACTGATTAGCGGCTATCAATTATTAATAATGATTAATCTTGATTATCGATTATAGCTTATTGATTATTATTATTTAATTATTGGTTGCTGATTAGCGACGATCGATTATTAATAATGATTAATTTTTGATTATTGAGTATAGCTTGTTATTATGCTGGATTATTGATTATTGGTTGCTGCTTAGCGACGATCAATTATTAATAATGATTAATTTTTGACTGTCAATTATAGCTTATTAATTATTATTATTTATTATTAATTATTGGTTACTGATTAACGACGATCGATTATTAATAAGGATTAATTTTTGATTATCGATTCTAGCTTATTAATTATTATTATTGATTAATTATTGGTTGCTGATTAACGACGATCGATTATTAATAAGGATTAATTTTTGATTATCGATTCTAGCTTATTAATTATTACTATTTATTATTGATTAATTATTGGTTGCTGATTAGCGACTACCGATTATTAATAATGATTCATTTTTGATTCTCGATTCTAGCTTATTAATTATTAATTATTGATCATCGATTATCAAGAATTCCATGAAAAACTTCCCGGATTCTCCAGGAAAAGGCCCGGAATGGGGTCAGGGGACGATTCCCAGAAGCCGAGGACGGCCCCCACCCCAAACTCTCTTCCCAAAGCCCAAAAATTCCCACCAAAACAACAACAACAACAACAAACCCCAACTCCCGGGATTTTTTTCCCGGGAATTTTTCCCAATTCCCACTCCAAGGCGGGGAAATCGAATTCCAAAGGGGCCGAAAAAATTCCTCCGGAAAAGGCGCGAATCCGAGGGGGGAGGGGAATTCCCGAGGGCGAAGATTCCCGCTCAAAGCTTGGAATTCCCGGGAAGAGCGGGAGCCGGGGGCAGCTGCTGCAGCCACTCCAGAAGGATCCGGTTCACCTCCGCCGGCCTGCGGGAAGGGAGGATTCCCGGGAATGCTGGGGAGCCGGAATTCCCGGGAATGCTGGGGGAGCTGGAATACCCGGGAATGGGGAGCCGGAATTCCCGGGAATGCTGGGGGAGCTGGAATTCCCGGGAATGGGGGAGCTGGAATTCCCAGGAATGCTGGGGGAGCTGGAATTCCCAGGAATGCTGGGGGAGCTGGAATTCCCGGGAATGGGGAGCCGGAATTCCCGGGAATCCTGGGGGAGCTGGAATTCCTGGGAATGGGGGAGCCGGAATTCTCGGGAATGCTGGGGGAGCTGGAATTCCTGGGAATGGGGGAGCCGGAATTCCCGGGAATGTGGGACCTGGAATTCCTGGGAATGCTGGGCAGCAGGGGCAGGGACGGAGCTGGGATTGGAGCCGGAATTCCCGGGAATGGGGGAGCTGGAATTCCCGGGAATGGGGGGGGATCCCGGTTTTCAGGGGGGAATGTGGGAGCCGGAATTCCCAGGAATGTTGTGAATCAGGGGCAGGACGGAGCTGGGATTGGAGCTGGAAATTCCCGGGAATGTGGGAGCCGGAATTCCCAGGAATGTTGGGAATCAGGGGCAGGGACGGAGCTGGGATTGGAGCTGGAAATTCCCAGGAATGTGGGAGCC
>NW_024580912.1:5261-9099 GCF_017639235.1 Corvus kubaryi
AAAAAAAAAAAACCATCCAGAGGGAGAAATCCCAAATTTTCCCGGAAAACCGGACCCGGCCAGGGCGGCTCCTCACCAGTTTATCCAAGAAAGTCACGAAATCCTGGGAAAAGGAGCGGAAAAGGCGATGGGATCCCCTGGGGATCAGCCCCGCCCGGCCGCCGCCGCTCCCAGCAGCGCCTCACCTCGCAGATCCGCTCCTGGGAATATTCCGGGATATCTGCCGGGAAAACGGCGTCTCCGTGGAGCTCTGCTTTCCATGGAGCGATTCCCGGCATCCAGCCCCTCCTGGGATTGGTCATTCCAAGCCAAATCCCATCCCGGAATTCCCAGAATTCCCGGCTCACATTCCCGCATCCATCCCTCCCGGATTGGCCAATCCCATCCCATCCCATCCCAGAATTCCCAGAATTCCCAGTTCACATTCCCGCATCTGTCCCTTCCCAGGATTGGTCATTCCAAGCCCATCCCGGAATTCCCGGAATTCCCAGCTCCCATTCCCGCATCCATCTCCCACCAGGATTGGTCATTCCAAGCCCATCCCATCCCATCCCAGAATTCCCAGAATTCCCAGCTCACATTCCCACATCCATCCCTTCCTGGGATTGGTCATTCCCATCCCATCCCATCCCGAAATTCCCAGCTCACATTCCCACATCCATCCCCCTCCCAAATTGACCATTCCAAGCCCATCCCATCCCAGAATTCCCAGAATTCCCAGCTCACATTCCCACATCCATCCCTTCCTGGGATTGGCCAATCCCACCCCAGAATTCCCGGAATTCCCAGAATTCCCAGCTCACATTCCCACATCCATCCCCCTCCCAGATTGACCATTCCAAGCCCATCCCATCCCAGAATTCCCAGAATTCCCAGCTCACATTCCCACATCCATCCCTTCCTGGGATTGGTCATTCCCATCCCATCCCATCCCAGAATTCCCAGAATTCCCGGAATTCCCAGCTCACATTCCCACATCCATCCCTTCCCGGGATTGATTATTCCCATCCCGAAATTCCCGGAATTCCCAGCTCACATTCCCGCATCCATCACCCTCCCAGATGGACCATTCCAAGCCCATCCCATCCCAGAATTCCCGGAATTCCCGGAATTCCCAGCTCCCATTCCCACATCCATCCCCCTCCCGGATTGACCATTCCCATCCCAGAATTCCCGGAATTCCCGGCTCACCCGCCGGAGCCGTGGATTCCCCGTATCCCTTCATTTCCAGGGCGATCACCCGGAATCCGGCATCGGCCAGCGCCGGGATCTGCCGCGGAGGGAGAGCAGCGCATTCCAAAGGCTGCGCGGACCCCCCCCGGATCCCATCCCGGCATTCCCAGGAATTCGGGAAGAGCCTCGGGAACGGCGCCTCCCCCACCCGCCGGATTCCCGAAGAATTCCCGAAATCACCTGGAAGCGCCAGGAGAGCCAGGATTCCGGGAATCCGTGGCACAGGCAGAGCACGGGGCCCTGGCCCAGTTCCACGAAGTGCAGCCGCACTCCCGGCTGGAAAAAAAACGGGAATTCCTCATGGATCCGGGGCAACCGGAACCCTCCGCCAGGGCCCGCAGCCGGAATGCCGGAATTCCGGAGTGCAGCGCCCCCTTCCGGCCTGGAATTCCAGAGCCCAGCGCCCTTTCCAGCCTGGAATTCCAGAGCCCTCCATCCCCTCCAGCCTGGAATTCCAGAGCCCCCCATCCCCTCCAGCCTGGAATTCCGGAGGCCACCACCTGGAATTCTGGAGCCCATCGCCCTTTCCACCTGGAATTCCAAACCCACCACCCCTTCCAGCCTGGAATTCCAGACGCCACCACCTGCTCCAACCCAGAATTCCAGAGCCCCCCATCCCCTTTCCAGCCTGGAATTCTGGAGCCCATCCCCTGGAATTCCAGAGCCCACCACCCTCTTCAACTCAGCATTCCCGAGCCTCCCACTCTGCTCCAACCCAGAATTCCAGAGCCCACCACTCCTTCCAGCCTGGAATTCCGGAGCCCGTCCCCTCAAATTCCAGAGCTTTCCACCACCCCCTCCAGCCCAGCATTCCAGAGCTTTCCACTCCTTCCAGCCTGGAATTCCAGATCCCACCACCCCTTCCAGCCTGGAATTCTGGAGCCCATCCCCTGGAATTCCAGAGGCCACCACTCCTTCCAGCCTGGAATTCCAGAGCCCATTCCCTGGAATTCCAGAGCCCTCCACCCCCTCCAGCTCAATATTCCAGAGCTTTCCACCCCTTCCAGCCCAACATTCCAGACCCCACCACCCTTCCCACCTGGAATTCCAGACCCCACCACCTGGAATTCTGGAGCCCATCGCCCTTTCCACCTGGAATTCCAAACCCCATCACCCCTTTCAGCCTGGAATTCCAGTTCCCACCACCTGCTCCAACCCAGAATTCCAGAGCCCCCCATCCCCTTTCCAGCCTGGAATTCTGGAGCCCATCCCCTGGAATTCCAGAGCCCACCACCCTCCCAGCCTGGAATTCCAGAGCCCATTGCCCTTTCCACCTGGAATTCCAGATCCCACCATCCTCTCCAGTCTGGAATTCCAGAGCCCACCACCCTCTCCAGCCCAGCATTCCCGAGCCTCCCACTCTGCTCCAACCCAGAATTCCAGAGCCCCCCATCCCCTTCAGTCTGGAATTCCGGAGCCCGTCCCCTCAAATTCCAGAGCTTTCCACCACCCCCTCCAGCCCAGCATTCCAGAGCTTTCCACTCCTTCCAGCCTGGAATTCCAAACCCCACCACCCCTTCCAGCCTGGAATTCTGGAGCCCATCCCCTGGAATTCCAGAGCCCCACATCCCCTCCAGCCCAGAATTCCAGATCCCACCACTCCTTCCAGCCTGGAATTCCAGAGGCCACCATCCCCTCCAGCTCAATATTCCAGAGCTTTCCACTCCTTCCAGCCCAACATTCCAGTTCCCACCACCCCCTCCAGCCTGGAATTCCAGCTCCCACCACCCGGAATTCCACTCCCCACCACCCTCTCCATTCCCAAAATTCCAAATCCCCCTGGAACACCCGGAGAATTCCCAAAGGCCGCAGCAGCTCCTCCTTCCATTCCCAATCCCGGATCCCCCCCACATTCCCAAAAAACCCCACGGATCTTCCCGAGCCCCCGGAGCCCTCATTCCGTACCCGGATGGAGACGTATCCGTGCGTGACCCCGGCCGGATCGCACGGAATCGGCAGCGGCTCCTCCTGGCCCAGGAGCTGCGGGATGAGCCAGGAATGAGCTCCTGGAATTCCATGGAATATCCCACCCGGATGCTGCCGACCCCAGAACCAGATCCCGTCTCTCCCAGCTCTCCAGGAATTATGGAATCATGGAATTCCTTGGAGTCCGGGATGGCCTTCGAGCTCGTTATTCCGACCTTTTGCCATGGGAAGGGTGAATCCCATTGGAATTCCTGGGAATTCTGGGAATTCCGGGCGGCTTTTTCCCGTACCTGGACCCCGGAGAGTTCCTGCAGCTCCCTGAGGGCGGAGTCGGGGTCCCGGACCAGGATCGTGGCCATTCCCAAATCCCGCGCCGCCGCCAGGTTCTCCGCCTGGTCATCCAGGAGGATCGCCTGGAAAATCCCCATTCCCAGGGTTTCTTTGGGATCAGGGCACCTCCTGAGGTTTCCTAATCCCAGGAAAATCCAAGGATTTGGGAGCCTGGAAAATCCCCCCATTCCCAGGGTTTTTGGGGATTGTGGCACCTCCTGAGGGTTCAAATCCTTGGGATTCACCCAAGGATTCAATCAAGGATTTGGGAGCCTGGAAAATCCCCCATTCCCTGTTTTGGTTTTTTTTTGGGATCAGGGCACCTCCTGAGGCTTCAAATCCCTGGGAA
>NW_024580912.1:9109-10087 GCF_017639235.1 Corvus kubaryi
GAACATCCAAGGATCCATCCAAGGATTTGTGGGGCTGGAAAATCCCCATTCCCAGGGTTTTTTTGGGATCAGGGCACCTCCTGAGGTTTCCTAATCCTGGGAGCATCCAAGGATCCATCCAAGGATTTGTGGGGCTGGAAAATCCTCCCATTCCCAGGGTTTTTTTGGGATCAGGGCACCTCCTGTGGCCTCACTCCAATGATTCATCCAAGGATTTGTGGGATTGGAGGAACCCTCCCATTCCCAGGGATTTTTGGGATCAGGGCATCTCCTGAGGCTTCAAATCCCTGGGAACATCCAAGGATTCATCCAAGGATTTGGGAGCCTGGAAAATCCCCCATTCCCTGTTTTTTTTTGGGATCAGGGCATCTCCTGAGGTTTCAAATCCCTGGGAATCATCCAAGGATTCAATCAAGGATTTGTGGGGCTGGAAAATCCCCCATTCCCAGGGTTTTTTTGGGATTGTGGCATCTCCTGAAGCTTCAAATCCCTGGGAACATCCAAGGATCCATCCAAGGATTTATGGGGCTGGAAAAACCCCCCATTCCCAGGGTTTTTTTTTTTGGGATCAGGGCACCTCCTGCGGCTGCGCCTGCAGGGCCTCCAGGGCGTAGGAGTAGATCCCGGGATCCGGTTGGCACATCCCGATCCGGCAGGATTCCAGGACCAGGTCGAAGTGGCGCCGGAGCCGCTCCAGGAGCGCGGCCGCGGCCGATCGGCCGTCGCTGTCGTCCACCCAGTTGTTGGTCAGGACGCAGGTCTTGAATCCTGGGAAAAGCTTGGAATTCTCAGCCCGGAGCGTCGGATTCCGCCTCGTCCTCCTCTCCTCCGCATCCGGGGTTTTCGGAGAGGTTCTCATCCCAGGATTTGGGGGTTCGAGGCTCTCTCTGGAAGAGGATTCCCGGGAGGAGGGCGAGGGATGGGCAGGAGGGTTTGGGATATCCATAGGGGACATTCCCGGTGGGATCCAGGGATGGG
>NW_024580912.1:10097-10277 GCF_017639235.1 Corvus kubaryi
GGGCAGGAGCGTTTGGGATATCCATAGGGGACATTCCCGGTGGGATCAAGGCAGAGGTTGGGAATGTGGAGATGGGGAGGGGAGTGACCAGGATTCCATAGGGGAATGACGAGGATTCCATAGGGGAATGACGAGGATTCCATAGGGGAGTGACCAGGATTCCATAGGGAGTGACCAGGA
>NW_024580913.1:0-54519 GCF_017639235.1 Corvus kubaryi
AGGGCTGCGCCTTCCTTTCTGAAGCAGCCAGAGCATTCTCAGCTGCAGCTGCTTGTGAAGCAGCTCTTGGCTGGACATTGGAAATTCGGTCCACTGAGTACATGAGCCCAGTGCCCAGCTGCTTTGTTCTTCGCCTTCTGTGCTCTGGACAGAAGTGAAGCCCAGCCATGGCTTGGAGCTTTGCCGCTCTTCAGCGTGAGCACTGCACGCAGCCACAGTGTGCTGTGCAGGGATTTTCCTTCAGCTCGACGGACAAGCATTTTCTTGCTCTTTCACCGAGTCCAAACTGTCCGTGTAGCTCTCGCTCAGCAAAATGCGTCAGGAGAGAAACACTTGCTGGAGTAGCTTTTCGCTGGCCAAGACTTTCAACACAGCACCACAGTTCGGGCAAGGAGCAGGAGAAAGGAAGAACATCTTTTCGTCCTGGCACGTTCTTCTGGGCGACACGCCTATCCGCCTCTTCGCTCCCTTCAAGGCTGTAAGCTTGGTGGTGGCACTTGGAAGTGGGAAGGCAGGTGCAGAGAGCACCGCCATCTGCCGGCGCTGTGCAGGCTGGAAAGGAAAGAGGGCTACCACTAGGATGTGCTGCAAATACAGGTTTCCATGCGTCAAGGGTAAGCTCTGTGTGAGCTTGTTGACCTAAAACTGTTCTGTGTGCGAGACTTAGCTGAGAAGCTTTCCGTTCAGATTCAGGCTACAAGGCAGACTGAATGTGCTGCTACCAAGCGCTGAGAGAGAAAGTGCAGAGCCCAGGCGTGTTTGGGCAGAGGCAGCAGCCTGGAGCATTTCTCTGCCAGCACCGTGCTCTCTGTGGCGAGTAAATGACGGTTCGGCTCCGACAGAATGAAAGTGCGACATGCTACGAAGAGCATAAGAATGAAGGCACAGAGCACCGAGCTGGTGTGCGCATCGCACAGGCTGCAAGAGGAAGCGTGGTGTAGCGGGTTGAGTTCAAAACCGGGCAGAAACACCAATTAAATATAGTGGGTTTGGTTCAAAATATTCATTACTTCCTTATTTTCCTTCTGTGAGATAAGAATTAGGAGAAAAGCAAAGCAGGCACAAACCTTAAACAGTTGCAGTACAATGAAAGAGCTTTATTACTAATAGAATTAAAATTAAAGAGAAAATAACAAAACAAAATTAAAGCAAATTGGCCCCCCCCCCCCCTTTCCAGCACTCCTCTCCTTTTACCTAGCTCACACAAGGATAACAGAACATGGGATGTTAGTCAGTGTTGCAGTTCTTGAAGAGTCTCTCTCTTATGCTTAAGGAAAAAAAAGGGTTTTCCTTCAGCTGCACGTGGTTCCCAAACTGCTACTAACAGCAGACCCGCCCGGAAACAAACAATCTGCTGTGTGTAGAACATCTCTCCCATGAAAAAGTTCACAGTTCCTTCACACTACAAAACATGGGCCATCACATGAGGTTATTAATCTTTTTAAGGATAAGTTATTTTGGCCTGCACAAAGGCTCTTCTTCGCCACAAGTCTCTAACAGCCTCTTACTACTTCTATATAGCCTGGCATAGGCACTCTTCATAATCTTCATAGGCCACACGAGGATTCTCCATCCCCCCATGTTCTTCAAATGGATTAAAGAGACAAACAGTTTGTGGTATTACAGTTTCTTACCACGGCATGCAAGAAGGTTTTTTTTTAAGCTGCGCGCCAGAATCGCGGCACCGACCTCTTTTCTCCCGTCGCCATGCTCAGCTCCGTCCCACATGACTCACTTCTCTTTCTCTCTGACTCTGAAGCCTCCATGTTGAAGAGTGTTCTTGTTCAGGCTTTACGGTGGGGAAAGCCTCGCTCCCTCTGTGCTGCTGGCTGCATGGTGTCCTCTTCAGTTCAGCACGAAGTGTTCTGGCTGCAGACAGGAGGCTCTGCCAGCTCCCGTTGACTCCGCCGGCTCCGCATGGAGAGGAGAGGGACCCGCCTGTCCCCAGAAGCCGCGCTGGATGGGTTTAGCTGTGGCAGTCCATGGCTGGTTTTAGCTGCCTGCGGCTCTGGGACAGTCCCCCTGCAGCGACCCAGGGTCCGTGCCGCAGTGTTGGGAAAGGGGGGAAGGGGCAGTGGCCCCGGCCCGGCCCGGCGGGGCCGGGAGGCTCGGAGCACCCCCACCTTCCAGCAGGCGAGCTCCGACAAAAAGGGGAAGTCCCGCCTTTCTGTGCGGTTTAAATATGCAAATTGTGAGAAGCGTAATTGGTCTTAAAGACTGTCCACCAACTCAGGGTCAACTGAATACATGTGGCTTCCACTCGGTTCTTTGCGGATTCACGTTAGCACTTGAAAACAGAAAGTTCAACTTGCAGCTACTTGTGCTGCTACCTATTTCTCTTCCAGCTTTCCCTGGAAAGAATTGTGCCCAGCTTGATGCTTGGAGATGCAGACATGACAGTGGTAGATGCGGCAGAGAATGGAAATACAGAGTGCAGAGGACAGTTTCTGGTGCTTTTACGTGCGGCAAGGGGAAAGTGCAGCCCAGAGAGGCGCAGTGTGTTGTGCTCAGTTTCAAGGCTGCCTGGAGGAGGGGGGGACTTGAAGAACGCCTTCTTTCTGGGCGCCTCCTTCTGGCTGTGCTCCAGCTGCATGCACTCTGCAGCCCTGAACGTTTAGGAACCTGCTGCTGGCCAGCTTGTGTCCAGGAGTGCAAGGGCTGCGCCTTCCTTTCTGAAGCAGCCCAGAGCATTCTCAGCTGCAGCTGCTTGTGAAGCAGCTCTTGGCTGGACATTGGAAATTGGCTCCCCTGAGTACATGAGCCCGGTGCCCAGCTGCTTGGTTCTTCGCCTTCTGTGCTCTGTCCAGCGATGGCTTGGAGCTTTGCCGCTCTTCAGCGTGAGCACTGCACGCAGCCACAGTGTGCTGTGCAGGGATTTTCCTTCAGCTCGACATACAAGCATTTTCTTGCTGTTTCACCGAGTCCAAACTGTCCGTGTAGCTCTCGCTCAGCAAAATGCGTCAGGAGAGAAGCCCTTGCTGGATTAGCATTTCGCTGGGCAAGACATTCAACACAGCACCACAATTCGGGCAAGGAGCAGGAGAAAGGAAGACCATCTTTTGGTCCTGGCACCTTCTTCTGGGCGACACGCCTATCCGCCTCTTCGCTCCCTGCAAGGCTGTAAGCTTGGCGGTGGTACTTGGAAGTGAGAAGGCAGGTGCAGAGAGCACCGCCATCTGCCAGCGCTGTGCAGGCTGGAAAGGAAAAAGGGCTGACACTGGACTGTGGTGCAAATACAGGTTTCCACGCGTCGAGGGTAAGCTCTGTGTGAGCTGGTTGACCTACAAGTGTTCTCTGTGCCAGACATAGCTGAGAATCTTTCCCTTTACATTTGGACGAGAAGAAAGACCCAAAGTGGTGGTGTCTCTCGCTGCGAGGGAAAGTGCATAGCCCAGGCGTGTTTCGGCAGAAGCAGTCAGCTGGAGCATTTCGCTGCCAGCACAGTGCTCTGGGCAAGAAGTAGACGATGGTTCGACGCCGGCACAATGAAAGCGCGACATGGGTACTAAAGAGAGCACCGCAGAGCACCGGGCTCTTGTCTGCAGAGTACAAACTGAGAAAGGAGCGTAGCTGGCACTCACCTGCCCACCGAATTCACGTTAGCATTGAGAAGGAGGAAGTTCAACGACAGCTACTTACTTGTGCTACTACTTATTCTTCTTCCAACCATCCCTGGAAACACTGGCGCTTACCTTTAGGCTCTGAGATGCAGAAAACACAGTGGGCGATGCCAAGGAGAGGGGAAGGAGAGAGTGCAGCGGGGAGTTTAGGTGGCTTTACGTGAGGCAAGGGGAAGGTGCAGCCCAGCATTGGCTTTTTCTTCTAGTTCTTTTCTTCAGGATAGCAACTAGCAACCGAGCTGCGAGAGCTAGCAATGGGACGGCACATCTGTCAGAGAAGGAAGCTACAGTGCTGCAGACTGCTGTGCACAGTTTTAATGCTGCTGTAACTTCACGGTAATTTTGGATCGTCTTCTGTCCTGGCTCTCCCATCTCTGTGAGCTCTAGCTGCTTGAACTTGGCCACACTGAAGGTGTGTGGACGTGATTGCGCTGCGAGTATCAAGTCTTCCAGAGAAGAGGGACAGTCATCAAATGCTTTCTCACCTGGCCCGTCTCTCAGTCCGAACTGTGGCTGGAAACGCTGCGCTGCAAGGGTGGACTTAGCCACTTTGAGAGAATGTGATGATGCTCTATATACAGTTGTGAAGGAAAGTGCTGGTCATTGGAATGTTTCGCCTAGTTTACAGACTTTAGAGGGACTACGAAGGCAAATGCCTTGTTCTAGCACTTGTTCTCTCCATGCAGCTGCTGGATGTTTGGAAGGGCTTTGGGATCCGCGAGAGGCAGAGGGTAGGATGGTACACAGAGCTTGAAGGAAAGTGTGTATCTCCAGGGCCTTTGATGCAGTTCAGTGGGTGCGAGTTCCATGTTGAGCATGTTCATGATGGCACAGAAAAGGTTCTGAAAGAAAGAGGCCGTGCTGGAACTGCCTTGACTTTTGCCGCTTAGAAACTGCACAGCCAACAATGAAAAGATTCCTCTTGCTTCCCCACTACGTGCAGGATCACATTCTTTCATGTCTCCAAGAGGCAGGATGCATAGCGGAACTCTTCCATCAACTGCTCCCACATGACTGGCGCCGTGCCAGCGAAGCGCTTGGCTTTTTCCCGGCACTGTCAGCGCTCATCGAAACAACCACAGGATGGCGCTGAGGACTTGCAAAAGAAGGCCAAGCACCTGGCGCAGCTCGAAACCACCCCAAGGGCAGAGGCAAGTTGCAAACGTCCCTGCACTCAAATCAACGACAAATCAAGACAAAAAGATTTCCCTAATCTTCCCCTTCCAAGAGCAGACTCTTCTTTACACCACACTCCAAGAGCCAGACAAACCTCTTTGGCCCAAACAAATCTTTTCCCTCTCACAGATTCCGCCCACCAGCTTGAAACCATCTGGCAAAAACAGAGCTCAAAACAGTGCCAGCTTGAGGAAGCTCTTGCTGCCTACAACTTCAACTGCACCCCTCAAACTAGCAGCACACACACTGTTCTCAGCACTTTCCTTCTCAGCTCTAGGTACCATCCTAAGCCTTCCCTCTCCCAGAGTCAGGATCCAAAGACAACGGCACCAGGGACTGCTCACACACTAAAGGCACCAGGACAAAATGCTCACAAGCTTGGCCTTTGCATTCCCACTGACAGCTCAACAGCTCTAACCCGGAGAACTGCCTGCTGGGAAAAGCCTTTAAAATCCCTAAGAGCACCTCATGTGCACATCCAAACCTGCTTTCCTTGCCAAAGAGAGCAACTACAAGCCCATCTCCAAAGAAACGGCATCCCCTCCTCCAAAATACAACACATCCAGCCACTGATCCACCTCCAGTATTGAATATATCCAACAATTGCCCCTACATGCCCAGGGGCCAGAAGAGAAATGTCTTGCTGGACTATTCCTCCCCATGCTACCTTAACATCTGCTCCAGCAACACTGGCACTATGTCCTTGCCTTCCCAAGGAAAGGCACTCTGAGTCTCTTGGCCTTGCCTTGCCTTCAGTACCTTGTCTAGTTCTTCTTAAGCTACCCTTGCTCTGCTTCCTTTGCCTACGTCTGCCTTGCCTCACACTACCTACAACTTCCTGGCTTTGCTTTGCCCTGCCTACCACTTTTTACCTTGCCTTCCATGCAGGCATGGCGCTTGTGGGCAGGCAATTGTGGGCAAGTCAAGGGAGAGGTAGGCAAGGCCAGAGCAGTGAGGGGAAAGCAAATGGAGTGGTAGGCAAGAGAAGGCCCAGAAGTTAGAGGCAAGGCTTGCCATAGGAAGGAAAGTCCACTGATGGGTAGGCCAGGCAGAAACAGGAAGGGCTCAGCAAGCCAAGGCCCTGGAGGAAAGCAGTAGGCAGGTCAAGGGTGGGGCATAGCCATGCACAGGAATGCAAGGCTACGGAGATAGCAGGGCAAGGCAAGGAAACTGTTGTGTTGCCAAGGCAAGGCAAGGCAAGGCAAGGCAGGTGAGAAGTACATTCAAGGACTGCTGGTACACAAAAGTGGCCAGGACCAACTGCTCTGTGTGGCCTTGATCCTGCATGCGTCATCTCTCCTCTGCACCTAAAAGACTTGAGCTACCTGCTTTCCTTCGTATGCAAAAGAACTCTCATTCTGGTCCGGGAGCTCAAGGGCAAAATATGAATTGCCCTTCCAAGATTCAAGACATGCAAGGATTGCTCCCAGACAAAGGCTGCCCATAGAGATGAGTGTGGCAACATGCGTCCTCCCCTGGTCTTCCTCTCATGTGATCCTGAAACACCGGAGATGCTTGGAAGCTTTGAGATTCCTAGGAGGAGCAGAAAGGGCAGGGCAAGGCCATGAAATGTCATTGAAAAGGGGTCTTGAATTCCATGTGGGGGAGGGGTGAGCAAGGTCATGCAAGGCAAGGGAGGGATTCAAGGGCAAGGCAAGGCAAGTGGTGGCTTTGCGAGGCAAGGCAAGGCAATGAGGGTCCTAGAAGGAAAAGGAAAGGTGAGGCCAGACCTAGACGAATGTGAAAGGAAGTCAGGTAGGGGATGGGTGTGCAAGTCAATGCAAGGCAGGGGAGAAAAGACAGGTTGAGGGAAGGCTACAGAGGGGGCAGCAAGGAAATGCAAGGCATGGGGAAGCATGTGAGGAGTGGGTGCTGCCAGCCGGCTGGGGTGGCAGGGGTGGGGCCACTGCAAGTAGCATGGTGGGGATGTGGAGGGGGGTGTTAGTGTGCGGGAGGGGGGTGTGTGTGTGTGTGCAGCGGAGTGCCAGGTAAGTGCAGGTGCGTGTGTGTGCATACGGGGGTTTTGTGCCAGGTGCTGTGCTGAGGGAAGCTGTCCCACCGTCAAGAAGGTGTGGGAGTGAAAGGAGTAAGATAGATGTGTCTTTACAAACAGATTGTGTGAATCTGTCCTTAGACTAGGAATTTACAGGTAGGGAAGTAACAGAAGAAAGTATTAGTTCTAGAAACTGTTACTAATCAACAGAGACTGTTGCTCAGCCAAGGCCCTATTAAATTCCTGAACCTAGAGCAAGGCAGCAAAGACTTAATAGCATTAGGAATAGTTTCTTTTTCTTCCTTTTCCATACCAAAAGGGGGGTGCATATTAGAGAGGGGCATAGAGTAGGCAGTTCCGGAAGTCTGTAATTCCCGAGTACCTCAGAGGGTGCTGTTGCCAGGAACTTAGCATAAAAAGGGGGCTGTGTCCCGCAATCAGTTGAGAGACTCCATGGCAAAAGCCCCATGGCCTCTCCCTGTAGTTGAAGAATGTTACAGGACTCCTCTGTCTCCTTTTTAGTGGATGAAGAAACTCAGAAAGCAACACTTCTGCCAGAACTCTCCAAGATCCCCCCTTTGCTCGCAGTGACTCCATCACTGCCCAGGAAGCTGTCTTTTCTACCAGAGGAGTTCGAGATACAGTTAAAAGTCGTGTGGCAGAGAAAAAAGGCAATAATTGGTTTACAAGGGATGGCAAACAAGAGATACCAGAACCTTTGGCCCTACCAATATTAAAACAACTCTGTGAAAAGAGTCCTTGCACTTCCTGAGGATTGGCAGAAGCCTTCCTCAAGATGTATGTTGTTGTGGGTCTTTTTAGACTGGCAAAACGAGCTGTTGAAGGTTGCTTGATCTGTGCTAAAGCAAACAGCCAAGTTACAAAGTAACTTGCCAGAGGAGGGAGGCCTTGGGCTGCATGTCCCTTCCAAAGATGCCAGCTGGATTTTCCTAAGATGCCCCAAGTGGGAAGGCTTCATATCTTCTGCTAATGGTATGTCAGATAGCGAGGTGGCCAGAAGCATTTCCAACTGCTTCAGCAATGACAGGATCAGTTATTAAGGCATTTTTTTAACAAATAATTCCAAGATACAGCATTGTAGAAGCAACAGACTCAGATAGGAGAACTCATTTTGCAGGAAAGAGCCTTCAAGGACTTATGGCTTCTTTAGGAGTACAATGGAACCTCCACAGGCCCTGGCACCCGCAGAGCTCGGCTCGGGTAGAAAACAATGAATAGAGAAATAAACACCTTTTGAAGCTGGTAATAGAAACCAAGATGCCATGGGTAGGGCTTTGGACATTGGCTTTGGCGAGAATGAGGGCCCGACCCAGAAGAGAGATTCAGTTATCTCCCTTTCAGTCGTTGTTATGAATTACTGTGGTAAGTCTCAACCTAGTGGGGGGGGTAGAGGTAAGTGATGTATATTTAAAACCATCTGTGGCCAGGATACTGCTTCTTGTGAGAGCCCTTCAACAGGAAGCTCAGCTGGCACAAGCCCCGCCTTTGGACTTTGCTGCTTGCAACATCCAACCAGGAGATTGAGTCCTAGTTAAGGAGTAGAAAGAAGCGCCAGTGGCGGTGAAATGCGTGGCCCATTCCAAGTGTCACGGATGACAGAAACAGCCATCAAGACAGCTGAACACAGATGGGTCAAGGTCTCTGAAGGCTCGGAGATTTGCACATCTCAGCTGGAGGAGAAGGCTGGGAGGCCATGACTGACACTCCGCAGGAGTGGGCCGGAGCAGTAGCCAGTGCTTCGACATCTGTGGAAGCCCTGCGTGCCTACCCACAGACCATCTGCTGAAATAGTCTGTATGGGCATCCCTCCTCTAGAATCCCCACTCACTTGGGGGCTAATACTTGCTGGATTATTTTATGTTAAGTGGTTTCTGTGTCTTCAATTGCCACAGGTGGTGCAGAAAACAACGTGAAAATTAGAGTAGCTAATTAGATCACATTATTAAAATATTTTCCTTAATAGTTCTACTTTTATATGGTCAGCTAAGTTTAGGCCAGGAGCGGGAGAATCAATTTGCAGCCTTAGGAGAAGAAGTTGCAAAAGTTTTTAACCTTAGCAATTGCTGGCTCTGTGGAGGGCCAGGAGGATCTGAAGAGTGGCTATGGTTGGCTAGCCCAGCTGAACCTAAGTGGTGGGTCAACACCCGATGTGAGGTCCATAATAGGACCGGATTTTGGGCCAAAGAAGGAAGTCCATGGCCACTTCATTCTTCTCTAACAGGCACTTATTGCCTAAACAGGACAGGGCGTGTCTATGTAGGAAAAGGCATTTGTGAATTGACTTTCCCTCTGGGTTTAAACAATTGGGTTTGGATCCCCAATTGCCCTCCTTACAATTGTTCCAAATATCAAGGCAAATGCAATCAAATACTTGTTCAGCTCACTAATGGTAGCTGCGTAAGGTGTTCTTACCACACTTACCAAAAATATTTAGAAGCCTGTAAAGCAATGGGGAGGGACAAGGGGTTTTTTTGACCACCTATTTTTAAGCTGTCCCCACGAAAATTCCACAAGTAGAAGACATGTTGAATCTGATTATCAGTGGGAATGGCAACACCGGATTGGAACTCAAACCCTTTTAGTGGGTTCTGCTCCAAATCCAACCAAACAGCTTGCAGATGTAAATGTAGATGGGAACCCTGTGTGGGAGCTTGGAAATGCAAATACTGTGACCCTTATGGTGGGGCAACTATTGTTGGAGGACCGTTAGGCCCGGGAATCCTGCTGTATTTTGACCCACCAATTGATGACCAAGGGTAGGAAGGCCCCTTTGCTAATGGAACACGGGCTTTGAAAGGACATTATTGGATTTGTGGCCAACATGCTTAGCTCAGGTTACCTCCAAACTGGTCAGGGATATGGTATATATATTAGACTGTTGTTCTTTTTGCTACTACAAGTTCAGGGAAATTGCTTAGGAATCAAAATCTGTGATGATTTAATTAGAGAAAAGCAGTCAGCTGATGCAGCCCTGGCTGGAGGGAGCACCCCAAAACAGGGAAAAGATGAATGGCCACCAGAACGAGTTACACAACGTGATGGACCAGCCACTTGGAAACCTAAGGAATTAATCCCAGATGCCTGGGAACCCATTTATCATTTGAATGGGATAATTATGTTACAAGCTGTCTCAGAAATAATAACCAACCACCCAGCCACAGCTCTTGACCTTCTTGCTGACCAACCCACTTAAATGGGGAAAGCGGTATTTCAACATTGGATGGTATTAGATTATCTGTTAGCAGAAGAAGGAGGAGTTTGTGGGAAATTAAATGACTTGAGTGTTGAGAGTCTTTCTGAAGAATGGCTAAAAAGCAAAGGTCATGATGACACAGTAGGATTGATAAAGATGCAGACTTGGCAAGGATACTAAATCCTTGTGCAAGGAGTTGTATAAACAACAGGATGTGAGTCCAGATAAGTAAGCTGAAAGAAACCATATGGAAGAGAAAAGATAAGACCACAGTGATCTCATGGAATAGCTCCCACCAATAAGGAGCTCAGCTTTTGCAATATGTATGAGCTAATTAGTAGTACTATAAGTACGTGTAGATTATTACAATAAACGAGACTTGCTGACCACAATGCCGTGAGGCTTGTCTCCCGCGACTCCACCCAACATCTGGCACCCGAACAGGAGATGTTGCCTTATGTGAAGGGGGAGTTGCGTTGGGTTCGGGTCCTGCAGCTAGAAGGACGGCGAAAGAGGTTGCGTACGGCAAAAACGCAGCACCCAGCCGCGTCGTGCCTATCACCTCCGCGCCCGAGCGACCGCACAGGCGGGCTCGCCGATACGTGCTGCCGAAGCCTGGAGAGCTAGCAACGGTACCGTAAGTATGGAAAGGCAAGCAGCATAGGAACTTTTTAAAGCTTTTTTGCTTAAGCATAACTTTAAAGGAATTGATCTTGACAAAGACCTCCCCGTTCTTTTAACGCATGCGCGCTCTTATAGTTTTTTCACTGACCCCCACTCCATTCATGAATTAAGTCAGTGGCGCGCGTATGGTGATAAACTTTGGGATCTTGTCTTAGATGACGATAAGCCAGCTAAAAAGATTTCTAAACTATGGAGAGTTGTCCACAATGAACTTTTAATGGTACAGGCAGAGAAAAAAGCGGCAGAAAATTTAAGATTGCTCAAGATCGGAACCGTCATTACGGCGATCACAGTGCCTCTGTTTTCTCTGGCCCACCTAATCCCCCCACCTTTGCTACAGTTCAAATCCCGCCTGAGACTCTTGCCTCTGAGTCGCCTTCTGCGCCTCCCCTCCCCCCACCTCCTACTCCTCCTACGCCTTCCTTGCTGCAGCCTGCTCTGCCGCGGCCCCCCCCGCCTCTCGAGCCGGGCGGGGAGCTGCCGCAGCCTGCTCCGCCGCGGCCCCCCCCCCCGCCGCTTGAGCCGGCTCGGGAGCCGCCGCAGCCTGCTCCTCCACCGCCCTTGCCTCACCCGTCTCCGCCGGACTGTTCTCGTTCGCGAAACCCCTTTGTTAGCCCTGAGCCTGTCCCTGTGGCAGAGTCTGACCTCGCGGAGGCCATGGTTAGGGGCCATAGAGAACTCTGGGCTGCGGTTACTCGTGACGGCTTACAAAAGGGTGATTCTGACATGCTAGCGGCTGCACAAGACAGCATGGGGTTCCCTGTTTTATTTGTCCCGAGTCCGCCAAGAGGTGGCAGTATTGCGCAGGTGACTAATCTTGATTAGAAGCTGCGAGTGCAGCTCCGAGCAACGGTGGGGAATTACGGTGTCACCAGTGAACCAGTTAAACAGATGCTTGATTATATTTTTAACGCTTTTACCCTTCTTCCTGCTGACATTAAAGGCATTACTAAGCTTATGTATACCCCGCATCAGCGACTGCTTTTTGAGGCTCGCTGGAGGGAGGAAGCCGCTGTTACTGCTGCTGTCCCCAGGCCAGCGGCAGATCACTTGACAGGTGTTACAGTAGCTGAGCTCATGGGTGAAGGGGATCACATGAGAGTAGAAGCTCAAGCGGCACTAGGACCTGCCAAGCTACGGGAAGCTATGGCAGTTGCTAAGAAAGCAATGGATAAGGTCCGAGCCCCAGGTGGGATCCCAATGTATATGAGTATTAAACAAGGCAGAGAGGAGTCTCTAGGCTCTTTTGTTGACAAAGTTATGGAAGCCATTTCAAAAGCTGGGGTTCAAGAGCATATGCATGACCCGTTGCTTAAACAATGCCTTTTACAAAATGGCAATCAAGCCACCCGTGCCCTTATTACTTCCACCCCAGGGGATTGGACTGTCCAGCAACTTTTAGAAAAAGCTGCGACCATGCCCACTGGCTCGCAACTATTTTTAGCACAAGCCTTAGAAAAATTAGGTGAAGGGCTTAAAGAACAGGCTATCAGCTCTCAAAATCAGGTTATGGCAGCCCTTGCTCCTCTCCAAACGGCAGCAGCACGTCCTCGCCCAGCTCCAGGTGGCCCATGAAGTGTCATCGCTGTGAGACACCCGGTCACATCCGTCAGTCCTTGGAATACTCCTATTTTTGTCATACGCAAGAAGTCTGGTGCGTTTCGCCTTTTACATGATCTTCGTGCAGTAAATCAACAGATGGAATTTATGGGGGCGCTACAACCTGGTCTCCCCAATCCAGCTATGTTGCCCCAAAACTGACCTCTTTTAATTATAGATCTCAAGGACTGCTTTTTTACTATTCCATTCCATCCAGATGACACCAAGCGCTTCGCCTTTACCTTACCTGCCCTGAATAAAGGAGAACCAGCCAGGCCATTTGAATGGACTGTATTGCCACAAGGAATGAAAAACTCACCTACTTTGTGCCAACTGTCCCCTATGGGTTCCAGCTAAATGGACTAAGCCTGTTGTCACTGATGAGCAACCCACAACAGAGGAAAGCGAGAAGAGTACAGAGGAAGATCTCACAAATCCTGCAAGAAGTTGAGCAACGGTTTCGCGTTACCTTCCTTGTGGAATCTGAACAGGAGATAGAGGATCATCTCCTTCCACATCTGCAGAGACATTTTTTACGCTTTTGCCAATCTGCTTGCTTTGCATGTAATTGTAGTGATCATAAGGCGTGGGTAAGATTGTTTTGCGGAGGTTGTAATTTACAGTGGTGGGTCCACCAGCGACATCTATCAGAAAGGTTTTGGTGTCAGTCTTGCAGTTTTCACTGGCACCGTGAGATGGCTCAAGGAGCATTGGTACAACTCACAGGCAAAAATATCATTGACAGTTTGCAATTAGTTGAAAATCTTGAAGATCTGAGACTAAGAGAATTAGCGTGGTCAGTACAACATTTAGCAAAAAAGATCTTAGCAGATAGTTACTCTGTAGTTTTGCAATCCTCCTGCCAATTAAATATCAGGGTCCCCATTCAGTGGCAAGTTGAACCAAGAAAGTGGGATCATGTTTGCCGGCGGTTTAAGCATCGTGCTGCTAATCGCAGGCTCAGTAATGGGTCACAACCTTCCCTACCCTCCTAAGGTGTTTGACCCTAGAGATAATATCTGGGTTTCCTTGGCACGCGAATTAAACACCACAACATTCTGTGCCTCCTTAGCCACACCCAGTACTCCATTTTTAACATGCTTAGTTAGAGTACCTTTAACAGAAAATACATGGCGCAACTTTGTAATCGAGACCCAGAAGCAGTTCAAACCTATTTGGCCGTTGAATTCCACAAAAAATATTACTCATGGCCTACTAGACTATGATATCTAGGATGATAGACTCCCGGTGGGCCCTGAGCCACAAGAAATAGAACTAGTTGATTCCCTTAACGCTACAGCCTGTATCTATATTAATAGTTCACGCAATTTATGCCAAGAGGGCAGCCTTAGTGGCTGTCAAATGAATACATCCAGCCCCACCTTGATTAATCCTGTTGGCAATGCTTCACAGTGGGACTTAGAATGGTGCAATGTTACCGTGAGAAATCAATCTCTTGCAGCCCCTGGAACGTTTTTCCCTCGAAAGCTACCCAGAGGGTTTTTCCTAATTTGTGGGAATCGTGCCTGGTCAGGTATCCCATCCAAGCCTATAGGCGGGCCCTGTACCTTTGGCCAGCTGAGTCTTGCACTTCCACAGCACCATCCTAATGCTACACACCGAATACGATGGAAGAGGTCTTTAGCAGAAACTATAACATCTGATTGTGAGGATGACCTCACGTTATGGAGCAAATTAGAAGTGCTTTTTACCTCCCTTTTTGTTCCTGGTGCAGCTGCGGCACGAGCCCATCGTCACTTAGAAAAACTGACATGTTGGGTAGTTAAACAAGCAAACGGTACCAGCCGAGTGTTGTCTGAACTTGCAGAAGACCTGAGTTCAGTCCAGCACGCCCTGCTTCAGAATAGAGCAGCTATAGATATTTTACTCTTAGCCCACGGCCATGGCTGTAAAGACTTTGAAGGAATGTGCTGCATGGATCTTGAGGATCATTCTAAGTCCATCCACGCCGAAATTAAGAATTTGATTGAACACTCCCAAAAAATAAAGAAAGACTCCAGATTTTTCGGTTTAGAAGGACTTACAGAGTGGATGGGCTTAGAAGGATGGATGAAAAGTGTGATCAAATCTTTAATGCTATTGCTAATTATTGTCTTGCTTGGTTTACTTATGCTTAGCTGTATAATGTCATGTGTAAAAAATTTAATTTTGAAGTCAGTCAATATGACTATGATCATGCAAAAAGAAAACAGGGGAAGTGTTGAGAGTCTTTCTGAAGAATGGCTAAAAAGCAAAGGTCATGATGACACAGTAGGATTGATAAAGATGCAGACTTGGCAAGGATACTAAATCCTTGTGCAAGGAGTTGTATAAACAACAGGATGTGAGTCCAGATAAGTAAGCTGAAAGAAACCATATGGAAGAGGAAAATAAGACCCCTATGTTTGCAGATCTCATGGAATAGCTCCCACCAATAAGGAGCTCAGCTTTTGCAATATGTATGAGCTAATTAGTAGTACTATAAGTACGTGTAGATTATTACAATAAACGAGACTTGCTGACCACAATGCCGTGAGGCTTGTCTCCCGCGACTCCACCCAACACTTGAGCTGCTGTTTGCAACCAGATGACGGCAGAAAACTGGTCAAACAAATAACAAAGGAAATAACGTCAGCTCATGGACCTGTCCAAATGTTGAAAGGATGGTAATGGGATGTTTTCATGGTTAACTGGCCAGCTATGGGCTAAATGAATACGATTTCTCCTCTTATATGCTATAGCAACTCTAATCTTTTGACCATGTGTGACACCATGCTGAGTGCAGCTCTTTCAGCAGGTGGTCAAGGGGATGCCGCTAGCAGCCATGCCTACCTGATCCAGAAATGACTACAAAAGGACAGAAAAGTATGTCACTGCAAATAATAGCAAAACCCAAGAAGACTCAAGAAGAAAAAATTAAATCAACGGTAATTAAGGTTTGTGAAGACAAATACTGATAAAATAAAAAGAGGAGGGATTAAAAGGAATGAGATGGATGAGTCTTTACAAACAGACCGTGTGAATCTGCCTGTAGACAAGGCTAGGAACTTATGGGTAGTGAAGTAACAGAAGAAACTATTAGTTCTCTAGAACTGTTACTAATCAACAGGGACTGTTGATTAATCAAGGCCGTGTTAAATTCCTGAACCTAGAGCAAGGCAACAAAGTCTTAATAGAATTAGGAATGGTTCCTTTTTCTTTCTTTTCGATACCAAAAGGGGGGTGCATATTAGAGGAGGGCATAGAGTAGGCAGTTCCGGAAGTCTGTATCTCCCGAATACCTCAGCCAGTGGGGAAAAGGAAGAGGGTGTTGTGGCCAGGAACTTAGCATAAAAAGGGGGCTGCATCCCGCAACCGTTTGAGACCCCATGGGAAAAGCCCCGTAGGCTCTCCCTGTAGTCGAAGAATGTTGCAGGACTCCTCTGTCTCCTTTTCGGACATAAACCTCAGGCATCGTGGATTAATTTTTCCGAACGGCAGCGACCTGCCGCGTGGTCTCCGTGCTCCTCCACAGCACTCTGGGAGGTGTAAGATAGTTCCCGGCGGCTCCCACCACGCGTTACAGACGGCTGCGCGGCCCCGGGGCTGCCCGCAGCGCTCCTCTGCCCTGCTAGGGCGGCCCGTGGGCTGCGGAGCCACCTCACCACCGGCGCGGCCAGGACCGGGGCCCTTCTCGACAGCAGCCGAGGGGCTGCGGAGCGGGCGGCTGCGGGACGATCAGCTATTTTATGCCGCGCGGTGCTGCCGCCTCCATCTAGCTCTCCATCGCGCCGCCAGCCGCCCCCCGCCTGGCGCGCTGACGCTCGGCCGCGCTCGCCGCCCGCTCAGCCTCGCTGGAAGCTCTCCCGCCCGGGCCGTGCCCCGGCTCCGCCTGCGGCTCGGCAGGGCCCGGCCGCACGCGTGCCGCGTGGCTCGGAGCATCCGCGTTGCGCCGCAGGCGACGGGGAAGGAGGGGCGGGCTGGCGCCATCGTGGGAGCGCGAGGAGAGGAGCGCCCGGGCGGGGCGGCGACCGGCGCGGCGGTGAGCGCTTCTGCTTCCTGTCGCTCGGCGGCCCCCCACGGCAGGCAGGGACCGTGTGACCCCGCGGAGCGGCGGGGCCGGCCGGGCGGTGCGCGGCCAGGCTTTCGGCCAGCGGCGGCCGCAGCGAGAGTCTGCTGGCACTGCCCATGCTGGTGGAGAGAGCGGGGATCCGAGGCCGGCTTTCCCAGGGTGACGAGGGGTGGCCGCCTTTGCCGCGCTGCCCTCCGTGCAGCACGTGGCCGATTCCGGCGAACCAGGGGTCCCCGCAGCGGCGCGGGCGGGAGGGAGTGGGGAGCGCGCTCGGTGCCGTGCCGGCCGCTCCCGCCCAGCGCTGCGCTCCACCGAGGCGTTTTCCCGCCTGTCCTGGGAAAGACATAAGGGTCGCTGAACTTGGAGCTTGGCTGTCAGGGGGAGCAACTCCCCTCCATTGGCGATGTCTTTTTCCTGCCCTCCAATTCAGCTACCTTGTAGTAGGTGTGGTGGTGCTGAAGAGGGGGGGTGTCTTGGCACAGTTGCTGGCATAGATGGTGCGAGAGCTCCACGCAAGGAGCTTTGAGTGGCATGTGTGAGGGTAGGAGGATACGGCACCCATAGCTGAAGGCAAAAAAGGTCAGGGCATGTCATCAGCCGCAGTCATGCTCAGTTGTTCATCTTTGCAAACTGCTTGCCGAGTTGTTCCTTTCTTAGGTAATGGGGGTTTGTATCAACCAGAACTGCATATGGTCAGTATTTGCAGAGAAGGTTCCTTGGACTGTTGTTGAAGTGAGTGTAGCAGTTTCTATGGCATTTTGCAAAAAAGTGACAGGTCTCTCTGTGTTCCCCAATTCTTAACAAAAATGAAGTTAACAAACCCCTGAAAAGAGGTTTTACAAAACTTCAGGGATTTTTTCCTACGAGTACTGTAGAGACAACCATAGTCACCTTGTCCTTCCAAAAGTGAAGGTTACATATTTTTGTCCAAGAGCATCAAGTGCTTTTGATCAGCGTTTGAGTGCATGCATTAGCCTTGTTCTTGTTCTTCCTTGGAGAACTTTTACAATACTCAGATGATCTGTGTAGGCTGCAGACTGCAGTGGTGAACTTCAAGGCTTCCAGCAGGAGGGAGATGCTGTCCACGTTTTGGATTTTCTTTAGTCTGAACCTTCAATGTCCAAGACTTCACTTTTCAAGCAGCTGGAAGAGCTCCAAATTAAGATATGAACAGGTCTTAATTGACCTTGTCACGGCCTCAGTTAGTCAAGTTATGCTGTGCATTGGATTCAATTGACTAGTGCAGTGTGTGCTAAAAATATGTAGAGTATCTCCTCAATTACCCTCCCAGAAGAGTTTGAATGGAGAACAAGGAGTTCTCCATTGTACGAGAAGTAGAATTTAGGAGTTGATTGCAGGGCACTGCATGCACAAATGACTAAGGAGGATCCATCTTTTTATGTCCCATCTATGCTTGTTCTCATTTGAAATCCTGAACATTCTGGAGGTTGGTTTTGTTAGGGTTGTGGCTGGGGAAGGGGCGGTGGTGGGGGAGGGGTGGGTGTTGTTTCTGATTTTTTTAATTTCCAGAATAGTGCACAAAGAACTTGTGCCCAAAACCAGCAGTATGAAACAATGCAGGTATAAAAGAAGGTCACAGAAATGTCGGATAATATGAATCTGAAAGCGCTTCAGTATTTTACCGAGGAGTTTCACTCCAACAAGGTGATTGTCCTTCACAGAAATGTAGTGGCAGGCTTATGCCATACTAGAAGTGATGACCTTTCTCTGCCCCGAACTGCCCAACGAAATATTTTGGCTCTTGATTTAAACCCCTGAGCCAGCTGTGTTTCAGGCTGCAGAAGCTGCAGGTGTTGTGGCAGACGCGGGGTGCAGCCCTGCCTGCCGGTCCCGACCTGGCGCACGCCGGTGGCAGCCGTCAGCTCCCGGGGTCCCCTGTGACACCCATGACAGGGCTCTGCCTGCCTGCCTCGCACCCCTGGCAGCCTCAGGGAAACAGCAGACTACTCCATCTGCTTTAAAAACAAAGAAGCAAACAAAAAGCCCACTGTAAAAATATGTAAAAGTCTTGAAACTAATTATCAGCGCTTGCTTGGAGTTTGTTGATTTAGCAAATGGATTTTGGATAATCTGGTATTGCTAGTACTACTTTTAAATTAGGTTCCTAAACTTCAGAAAGGAGGAGATGGTGGTCACATTCCCCTGAGAAATGTTTGAAACAGTAAGACTGCTCAGTCATTTAAAGGTGGCCAGAAAATGGGTGTGGCAGTGGAGTGGACGCTTTGTGAGTAGGTAGCCTTAAGTCATGTAATGACATGCACTTCAGTGGGAATTTTGCATCAACACCAAGAGATTGTGTCATGATGTGTTGCATAACAGCAGATTGGGCCAAAATTCTACTGACTTTGATCAAGGTGGACAGGCCACCTTCACTTAACCTGGCAAAGGGACGTAAGTCAATGATGTTTGAAAAGCAGCCATAAAACATAGCTCCTTTAGTTTGTCGGACTGTTGCAAGTCTGCAAGGCTCTGTTGACAGGTCATTGGAAGTAGCTGTTGGAATCTAACTGCAGTTGGACGCTTTGTCAGTCAGCATCACCAGGAGGCTTAACGGTTTAGGTTGAGAGGTGGTGCATGTTTTTTTTCAGAGGAATGGCCCAGTGAAGAGCAGTGTTCACTGCCATGACTGCCGTTGTAGCCTTCAAGAGAAATGGGCTAGGCTTAGCACTGTGTGAGAATTCTTGGTTCATTCAGAGAGAACTTCCTTGGTTCTGTTGGTTTGGTTTCGCAGCTGGAGCAAAGGTACAGCACTGGAAGCAATTCCTAGGGCAGAAGCGGGAGATATCCAAAGCTCTGGACTTCATTGTCCTCAGCACAGTGTAAGTGAGCGTAGTCTAACTGGAGGAGTGGTGAGCATCAGTGATATCAATTTTTTTACAAGTTCTTAACTCTGTCAAAACAAGGAGGAAGGAGAGTGATGAAGATGAAATCCTTTCCTCTTAAATCTGCCTATGCAACAACTTCAGGGGTAGTTGTAATGTCTATTCACCTATTTTGAGTTGCCCAAAACCAGGCCTAGAGATGCTTCAGAGACAGAGTCAGAGAAGTGGGTATTTGCTTTATTCGGCGCTGGGTGTGTTGGGGATTGCTCCTCCTAACACACACACAGAGCACTCCATACAGTCCAGCATTTTGTGTAAAATTTATGAATATTCATCACATTCCTTGGGATAGGCGTGGTTCTAGAAATTACTTCTCGGAAGTCATTAATATCATTAGCATACGTGCCACGCATGCGCTGTGTACCCGGGTGGTCGCACTGAGGAAGGCTCCTCTTCTTCCTCGGGGGTCTTTCTGATGAAGATCAGTAGTCTTGTCACAATGCACTTTTTACCTTTCTTTCTGGAGCATGCGCAGTTCTTCTCTGGATGATTCAGCGATCTCTGTGCTGGTTTTCAAAAGATGCTGTTCCTCTTATCTTGACAAGATTAAGGTGAATCCTGCTGCTTAGGTTTTGTGATTAACATTTGCTGTCTCTTAGTAGTTTATTCGTGCTTACATGAGTTAACTATGGATCATCCCCCTTCTCAATCCCCCCTTTTCCTTGGTCATTTGCAATTCTTTACAAACCTTGCACGTCTTGAATGTAAGTACCCTTCTCTATCTTGTTTCTAAGTTTGTGCTTTTGCCATTGTGTATATGCATTGAGATACTAAGTACCTAATATCATATAACAATAACTACTAATACAATCAGTAAATAAGAACATCACAAGACAAATAACTATTACAAACAATTGTTTAAGCCAGGATAAGTTAGGTAACCATGCTGTGAGTTCATCTTCTATCTCTTTAAACTTGCAAGAAGTGTTATCTAAGGTAATCTGATGCAATGTTCGTGTTTTGTCCCAAATTGTAAGGTCCTTCCCATTTTTCCTGGAGTGGATTTCCAGAAAGAGACTTAATATAAAGCCAGTCCTTTGGATTCATATTATGGAAGGGTTTATCAGGTGGTGGTGGTTGACAATGAACAACTATAGCATGTATTGATTGTAATTCTGGATGTAAATGCTTAGCAAAGCCATGGGCAGAGCCTGATACCAATAGAAATTAGTTTTTTGACAAATTTTGGCTCATTGTTGCTTTATTAAGTGATTCATCCTTTTTGCTTGTCTGCTTGCTTGTGGCCTATATGGTGTATGTAGTTGCCACTGTATACTTAGTAGATGACTCACTCCTTGCACTACCTGGGCTACAAAGTGTGATCTCCTATCAGAATTTGTTTCCCTCGGTACCCCAAATTGTGGAAGAATTTCTTGTACTAAAGCTTTAACAATTTCTCTAGCCTTGTTTGTTCTACAAGGGAAAGCTTCTGGCCAACCGGAAAAAGTATTTGTGAGGACTAAGAGGTACTTGTATGTCCCTTTTCTAGGGAATTCAGAGAAGTCAATTTGCCACACATCTCTTGGTAAAACTCTTTTAGGGATAGTCTCTGTGCTTAGCCTAACAGTGATATTAGGGTTGTTTTCCTCCTTTGTCTCCTTTAATTTCATTGCTATTACTTTGTCTTCTAAGTGGTTCTGTAAGGTGTCAACTCCCTAATGTGTTTTAGAACGTTTGCTTTGGATAAATAATTTTAACAGTTTTCTGGGTATGACTCTGAGATCTTTTATTTTAGCCCACCTGTCTGTTCTTACTTGTCCCATTTCTTCCTGTATCCAATTTAAATCATCAGTGTTGTATGGTGGGGGTTTTTTATTCCTGAGGATGCTAGAAGGGATTCAAGCTAGGGCTTGAACTTGAACCTTACTAGCCACTGCCTTTGCTGTTTTGTCTGCTATAGCATTTCTCAGTTCAGGGATGGTGTTACCTTGGGAGTGTCTTTTACAATGCATTATAGCTACTTTTGAAGGTTTTGACAGTGCTTCCAGCAAGTGTAAAATTTCAGTAGCATGCTTGATTTGTTTCTTCTGTGAGGTCAATAAACTTCTTTCTTTGCAAATAGCCCTGGGAGCGTGTACTACTGCAAAAGCATACTTTGAATCAGTCCAAATGTTGATAGGTTTTCCTTCAGCTGATACTAAGGCTCCAGTTAGGGCTATTATTTCAGCCTTTTGAGCTGATGTCCCCACAGGTAACAGATTTGCTTCAAGGACAGCGCCTGTGCTTGTAATTGCATAGCCAGCAAACCGCTTACCATTCTTGACATAGCTGCTTTCATCAGTGAACTACTTGTCTGCATTTTCTAGTGGAGAGTCCTTCAAGTCTGGGTGGCTAAACTGCCTCCATGGTTTCAATGCAGTCATGCTGTACAGGCTCCTCAGCAGCCCTGCCCTGGAGGTAAGCTGCTGGATTGAAGATGTTAGTTACTTGGATACTCACGTCCTCCAATTCTGTTAGGACAGCTTGGTGTTTGAGAAAGCGAGATGGGGTTAACCAGTGATTTCCTTTCTGTGTGAGCACTGCTGACACTGTGAGACAAAAATGGTTATCTGCTGGCCCATTGTGAACTTGAGGGCTTCCTCTATGTTCAGGGTCCCAGCTGCCACTGCACACAGGCAGGCGGGCTATCTTTGGCTGACCACATCCAGCTGCTTGGAGAAATAAGCCACTGGTCCTAGCTTCTGTACCAAAAGTCCCAACGCCGGTCCTTGCCTTTCATGTGAAAACAGCAGAAAAGGTTTAATGACATCCAGTATGCCCAATGCCAGAGCTTGCATTAACTCACGTTTCAGAGTTACAAATGAATTATTAGTCTCTGGTGTCCTTTTAGGAGAGTTTCACAATTAGTCCATAGCTGTAGATCCATAACTTACACTGTCTTGTCATTCCCAGAGAAGTTCTTAGTTTTGGTGGCTTTTTTTGTAGTTGGCTGGGGTATCTGACAAATTGTCTCTTTCTTGTTATTTTCCAAGGGTCTCTCTCCTCCTGCCAGTTCATACTTCACTTTTTGGAGGACTAGCTGAGCCTTTTCAGGGGAGAGCCTCTATCCACTTAGTCCCAGAACATTTAACAGAGCTCATTCCTTGCAGTCTTCATGGGTTCTTGTTGAAATTAGTAGGTCATCAATGTACTGCAGAAGTGTACCTTCCCAGAGTGGCGGTGTCCAGGCTTCCAGTTCTTTAGCTAATTGATCTCCAATTCTTGTGGGGCTGTTTTTGGAATCCTTGTGGCAATAGGGTCCATGTAAGCTGGCTTTTTTTCCTGTTTTGGGGTTTTCCCATTCAAAGGCGTAAATTTCCTGACTGCTTTCAACTAATGGCAGACAAAAGAAAGCATCTTTTAAATCTAGAACTGAAAACCACACCCAGTCACTTTGTAATTTTGTAAGTAAAGTGCAAGGATTGGCTACTACAGGATGCAGTGTTCTTGATATTGTATTTATTGCTCTCAGGTCTTGAACTAATTGATAATTTCCATTTGGCTTTTGTATAGGTAGAATTGGGGTATTGTAGGGAGACCTATACTCTCTTAACAACTCTTGATCAATAAATGTAGCAATTATTGGTTTTATTTCTACTGGTGCTTCATGCTTTAGAGGATATTGCTTAACTGACACTGGTTGTTCCCCTTCCAGGCGTTCAATAATCACTGGGGAAGCCCGTTTTGATTTCTTTGGAATTTCACCATCTCCTACTAATGGGGTCACTTGATCTGTTATTTCATTACCTATGGGTATTTCTCCTCTTTCAGCCTTGTTTGTTTGTTTGTTTGTTTGTTTTCCTAGGCCTGAGATGATTAAGGAATGGGTTTTCCCTTTATCTAATCTTAGTGGTTTAACTTACACTTTAAAGTCTTAGTCAGGTATCTTCAGGGAGGCTGCTTTGGTTGTAGCTTCTTTATACAGTTTTTGTTACATTAATATTTTTACTCTGCTGGATAATTTTAGACATTATGAAGGATTAGTTTTTATGATACAAATCAACACACAAAACATTTCCCTACAAAATGTTCTTATGCAAACATATCTTTACCTGATATCTTTATCAGGGCTATGCTCTGTTTTCTAGGAGACAGATTATAGCACTGTTGCAATGTAATCTTGACACAAACTAGAAACTGGGGCTTTACTGTTGGTGGGATTAAAAAGAAATTAATTCTGTTTCAAAATTAGTTTCATTAATCCAAGTAGCCTTTTTTTTTTCTTTGAATTTTAGTGACTAAATTGCCCTCATCACATTCTGCACCCCCATCTGAGATTGCAGAATGTGCTATAAATAGGTGGAGTGAGGCAAAGCTAAAATACCTTCTTAAGACATATGGCATGAGATTGAACAGCACTTTAGTTTGAGAGCTGGTAGAAGGCTTTTCTGTATTTTATTCATGTCCTATTTGCAGTCTATGGCTGCAAAAAACGCTCCTGGTTTAGGAAGGGGGATTTAATCATTTCTTATGTAGCATTTGCTTGTGTTTTGTCAAGATTCTTTAATTCCCTAAATAGTAAATAAAAATAATTAGCTGAATTATAATAATTTTGAAGTCTTCTGAGGCAGAACTGGGAAGGTTAGAACATATTTGTATGATTTCAAATATGTATAAATTCTTAAATGACAAATGTTAACAAACTGACAATGCAAGCAATTATGGTGACACTTTACATTTCATTGGTTTGCATGCAGCTCCATCCCATGTGTTGGTAGGTTCTTAAAAAGTGAAAATTTGGCCCGCTAGACCAATTATTAAAAAGAAGTAAAACTTCGTGGGGCTAACACAAAGTGACAGCGTCCACGTGAATAAATGGTTATCACATTTAGGTGTGATTCTGCTGCTTGCACTTTCTCTGCCCTCAAACTGCTTTCTTCAATGCAGGGATGTTTGACATTCCTAGAAAAGAAACAAATTTCCTCAAAAAAAAAAAAAAAAAAAAAAGGCCAGGTGAAACAAATTGTTAATTGCATTAATTTATTCAGGTGGAGTTTTAGTTTTTATTCTATGAAGTGCTTGTTGCACCACTTTTGTTGTTTCCCACAGATTTGGAGTGGGATTTCCTCCAGTTGATTGTTCAGCAGAGGGAGTGAGACTGCCTTCAAAAGTTTTGCAAGAGTTGCATCTGTGAATCAGGCATTTGAGTTGCCTTTTTTTTTTTTTTTTCCAGATTTTCATAGGCTTCTGTTTTTCACCCTGGATCAGTTCACCTTGGATCAGTTTGCTCTTTTTGTTCCAGTGATTTTTTCTTTTGGACATGTGTCACGATCCGTTAATACAAGCAAGGGTCATGATGGTTTGTTTACAGATCTCAGAGTGCAAAAGGACACAAGGGATTTCAGTTTTAATCAAAACAGTGCACCTTTATGAAGTACCCACAACATGGTAATGCGATAGAGGAGAGAAAGAGAGAGAGAGAGAGAAAGAAAAACAAAGTAAAAGAGTAGAGAGGAAGAAAGGGGGGGGGTAATAGCTACCAATGGATGAGACAAAGTCTTTGTGGTCTGCTGCCAATAGATTTGTCTTCTTTCTGTGGGGAGATCTCATCTCAGTTATTTCAGAAAGTCCCTTTATAGCCCTTTATAGAAACAAGGGGCAACTGGCCAAGACCGTATCTATGTTTCGTAATAACATTGCAAAACTAAAAGCTAGCACTAACTATCACAGGTACATACCAAGCATGCCTTTCTCCTGTGCTAACTATACTGCCTGCCATGGTTCGCAGCCTAGCAGCGTTAGCGCATCTACTTCTGGCATGAGTTTAGCAGTGCTCTCGCTTCTGCTTTCTAGCTGTATCCCCACATCTCTCCCTTTTCCCCAAGAGGTGGGGCAAATCTACAGCCGTTGTTATGAGGCCCATTGCTTTGGGAAACAGGTACAGGACAGGTGTACAGGACAGGTCGTTCCTTTCTGCTTCAGCGCAGTCCTTCCCGCCTGGGCAGCAAGAACGGCACAGTCCACTGTGACCTGCACAAATTTCCTCAGGAATGCGTACCAGGTCCCAGCGGGCACACCTGCAGGCAACAGTTGGCAGACATCCCACCTTAGGCAGGTCGGAACTCCTGTGTTTAGCCTCTGTCCTCGGCGATGATCGTGAGGCAGATGAAGGATCTTCAGACCGTCTCTTACACCACCCCATGACTCACGATTGTCATCAGGAGAGCTCCATCAGCACGATTTCGTAGTGTTGTTGCAAAGTCTTCAGGACTCGTCAATGTTGGTAGCAATATCCCAGAAAAGGGTAGAGAAAATAAGAAAAGAAAAGAGAAAGAAAAGAAAAGGAAAAAGAAGGAATAAGTAATTTTTAATCAAAATACACATGTAATTTTTAATCATATCTTATTTTGATACTCATGTAGTTTGTCTTGTGTCAATAACCTTAGGGGTGTCCACAGTGGATGGGATATTGTTTAAATTGTGCACATCTATTACAGATGTCAATTGTGTTCACCGTTTCATCATTCTGCAATTTATGATGTGTAAGATTGCTGATAAAACAAAACCAATCAAAACTAAAATCAAGAGAACAAGGATGGGATGAGACAATTTGTTCAGGACACCTGTAGCAGTAGGTGACCACCCAAAAGGAGTATCCCACCAGCTGTGTCCAGCATCTTTCTTTCCTCTTTCTAGAACACGATGTATTTCTTTCACATTGTGATGAACAGTTACCAAGGTTTTCTGTCCATTTTTCTTGATCTTTTCCAAAATTTCAATGAAATCTTGGTGAAGCAACAAGTGCTTTACCAAAGTAAGGTTCATCTCAGTGGGGGTAGGCAATAATTGGTGGATCAGTGTGTAATTGGACTGTAAAAGACGATAAGAAGTAAGTGGGGCTAAATAAGAGAAATCACATCCCGTGCTTTTAGTAAAGTTACAAACACAAAAATTTGAATGAGTTTTAGTATCTACTACTAAATTTTCTATAAATACCTTATCACATGCAGTTCTTAAGCATGCACATCCGTTGCCTATGTACACAAGCACCGTTTCAGGAATCTTCTTAGGATGAATTTCAAAATGACAGCTATTTTGTTCTGTGTCCAAACAAATGTCTTGAGGTCTAATTGCACTACTTTCGCAGATAAACCCTTGTTCTTGGACAATAAGAGTTTCCAAATTAACAGTTTGCCACTTCTTACCAGTTTGACAGGCCCATTCTCTATGCTGGAAAGGGTAGAGAATAGCTGCATCATGGTTCAGCCCTAATGCAATGATAGGGAATATCAAATGCACTGAAGCATTACGTATGGTTAGTACAAAGGCTGTGGCTGTGTTTGTGATGGGATTGTAGGTAAAATTCACTAAATTCCACCAGGATTGGAATTCTCTTTCAAAATCAGTGGCACCATCCCAGATTAATTTCTGAATTTCAGTAGGAAAAGTGCCTTCTTTGCCTTCTCTTATAATTGAGGCATCAACTGACTGCATCCACAATTGAGCTTGGACGCAGCTGAGAGCCAAAGAAATGTTGTTTTGTGTAGCACCGAGCATGTCAATTATCATTTTGTGGTCATTCACATTTACCTTTTCTCAATTTGGTAATATGTTTGATAACAGCCACTGATGGGTTCCCAAGGCTAATAAGGATGACTGCAGTGGTTGTTGTATTTTAGTCAAATCTGTAGTTGTGGCAGCCAATTTATTCATTAGTACTTCTGAATCAATACTATTTAAGATTCCCAATCCTGTTCCCACAACACCGGTTATGTCTCTTTGCGTTCGTTTCGTAGAAGGGTTCCGCTTTTGCAACCAGGTTGTCCACGCCTTGAAGGAAGTTTGCAGAAAAGGTGAACAAGCTGGCTGAATTTCTGAGACATTGTTTTGCATCAGCAACTTGACTTGTTTAAGGGACCATGCCGGATTGAACAATATTTGTTGTTGGCCTGTTTTTGTGATTATACATGGTCCAATTTCAAAAATTCTCGGTCTTAGCATGACCAGTGGTTGGGTGGTAGGTATTGCAACATCGACTTTGAGTTCCCCCCAGTATTTTGTATTGTTTTTACCACACATGACTTTATGGGAAAATCGTACAGCAATTAAGTTTAGCCAACAATCTTGATTTTGAATTTCACAAAACAAAACACGGCCGTGAGGTCCAATGCTATAACTGTGTATAGGTTCGGTAAAAAAATCAGCAATTAATCTACATCATATTGTAACATCGTCACCTCGGGTTACCATAAAGGGTGGAAAAACTTTATTCTTGTCATCTAACACAAGGGGGGTACTTATACCATGGTATGTGATTACTGCACTCAGTATGGGCTTTGCTACGGCGTTTATTTTGAATTTATAAGTTAAACCTTTCAGACTTGACTGATCTGCTGGGTTATTTTGCCAATTGCATGTTACATAGGTTGGTTTGGTTAGAGGAAAGTTATACCAGCAGTCAGTTAGTTTGTTTCTGCAAAGCTTTGTGATTTCAACATTGTTGGTACTGGGGTCTAAGGTGTAGTTACCGACATTCTTCTGACAACAACACAGGATGAAGGGGCTTTGTTTGTCACATGCCCACTCTGTTGTAGGGCAGAGTTTGGCCGTAATGTTGGGGTGCAAATCACTTTTCCCATCTGGTTTTAGAAAATTTCCAGCGATTGCAATGGTGGAAGCTTTCTCGTAAAGAGATCCTTCTACTTTTCTGCATCCTACCTTAATTTTTTCACCAATTGTTCCTTTTAGGATTCTAGTCCAATCCTTCAAGTCCCATCCCCATTCACTTGGACGGTATACCTCAGAGTTGTGCAGTACTACAGTGGCTAGGTTCGGGCAACGATCTCTGGGATAGGCTCCTAGAGCACTAGTGTACCTAATGGTAGCTTCAGACCGTGGCCACTCAGCTGGTTTTTGGCCCTGGTGTTGTGGTAGGATGCAGAAAAGTATCACTAGTCTTATCATGGTTTATGTGGTCTTCTTCATGTCCCTCGGAGTTCTTCTGTGAAAAGTAAACACAACAGAGTCTGCCACCAAAAGGCAGAAAATTAGAATGATGGAATTATGCAGCGTGTATGTATCCGATGCTCTCTCCCTAGGGCATCAGAGGCTACCCATGCATATTTATTCAGAGGGGTTTTTAGCATTAGTGGTACTTCTCCTATGGTAGGGAGGTCTACCAAAACAGGTTGTCCAGGGTAGTGTGCCGGATTCTTAGGATCATTTGGTCCCTGTAGTGAGGGAATTATGCTTGGAGCTGTTGGGCAAAAGGCAGTGATTTTGGGACACCCATTTACCCCCCATCTATCATTCACACCTTTCACAGCTTCCCATAGCCGAACATCCCAATTTCCCTCCTGTGGTTTCAAAAGTCCTTTCAAGAGACCATTGGTCCTTTCTACAATGCTGTTAGCTTGAGGGTAGTAAGGGGTGTGAAAAGTCCATTTAATCCCTTCACCTTTTGCCCAATCCTGTACAACTTTGGCAGTAAAGTGAGACCCATTATCAGATTGAATTTCTTGTGGTTTTGGGAAAGTTCCAAACCATCCCTGCAATGCTTTAACTGTATTGTCTCCTGTAGCTCTTTTAAAAGCATCAGCCTGGACTAACCCAGATATAATCTCTACTCCTACCAGCACAAAGTATTTACCTCCTGACTTTTTAAAGGGGCCGATATAATCTACCTGCCACGCGTCCCGTAAGCCTTTACCCTTTCTTAAATGCAGAGGGTCATCTTCCAAAGGGTGTCTTTCTAGCTGTCTGCAGCATTGTTCACAGGCTGATATGCATGTTTTACACATTTCTCTGGTAACAGACCAACCGTGAGCAAGGGCTTCTTTGTACAAATCTTTTGCACCTCTGTGTTGTCTTTTTACATGCAACCATTCTAAGAAGTGCTCCCAGTCCTCTGTTAATTGGATCTTTTTTCACAGGACTTAGTCTTGCTAATTCATCAGCTTTATTGTTCCACTCTCCTGCTGGATTTCCATCTGTCTGGTGAGAGGCTACCCACTCCATGGCAAAATTCCCTTGACTTGCAATACTTAGAATTTCTTGCTACTTTTCCTTTTGCCATACTGGGATTCTGTTAACTTCACAATCATTTTGCTGCCAAAAAGGAAGCCACTCAGTCCATCCCTTAAACACAGCATAGGAATCGGTGTAGATACAGACAGGAGAAGTATTCTGTGGCTCACGTTGGAAAACACTCCAAACAGCTATCAGCTTGCCAACTTGGGCGCTGCCTTCCCCCTCTGTGATAATTCGTTCACCTGAGGAAGTGTGGAGGGCTACAGCCTTATATTTCCACACCTTTCCTTCTCGCTTGGCAGAAGCATCTGTAAACCAAGAATTTGCTGACTGTTTGGGGGAAAAAGGAGGGGCTACTTTAATGACTGAGGCAGGTTTGTCCTGGCTGCTACCCAAGTTTTCAGTTTCTTGGATTGCCAGATTTTTTACACCTCCTTCAGTTATTGAGAAGACGCTACAATAATGTTCAATCTGAGCATACCACTTCCTTACTGAGGCACTCTGGGCCACCCCGTCAGGTGGGGGTGGTGCCAGTAGAGACTGTCTTAATAACTTTGAAAGGGCCTCTCAAAACAATTGGTTGTTGTCATGCAATCTTCTCCACTTCTAGGAGAGCTAAGCTAACCACAAACAATCCTTTCTCCCAGGTAGTGTACCTTTTTTCAGCATCTTTAAAGCCACGGGAGTAAAAACCAACAGGCTTTGTCGGACCCTCAGGACCCCGCTGCCATATGTGTACTGACAACCCTGAGGAGGCACATCCCCATTCCACCTGAAAAGCATCTGTAGGATGAATAGGGCCCAGGGCTTGGTGAGCTGTTGCTTCAAAAACCAACAATTGCAATGCTTCTTCTTGAGAAGCAGTCCATTCCCATTTTGCCCCTTTTCTCAACAAATTATAAAGAGGTCTGGCAATTATGGAAAATCTGGAATGTGTTTTCTCCAGAACACTAATAATCCTAAAGCATGTTGGAAATCTTTTTTGGATTCAAGCATTTTAATCTAATCTAAAGAGGTTAGGGTATCAGGTGGGATACATGTCATACTTCCTTTCCACCAAATTCCCAAAAATTTCACTTCATGTGAAGTGTTTTGGGTTTTTTCTGAGGGAATTTGCAAATCAAGCCTTTCTAAGTGGGAGGTTATTTTCTGTTGGGTATCTCTCACTTCTTCTATTTCATCTCCTCCCACAAGAGTATCATCAATGTATTGATGAACAGCTAGATTGTCTGCTTTGGGTACTTTTTCTAACTCTTGGGCTAAAGCGTGATGAGCCAGGGTAGGAGAATGTTTGTACCCTTGGGGAAGCCCAGTGAAAGTGTGTTGCTGTCCTTCCCATGCGAAAGCAAAACGGTCCATATCTTCTGGCTGTAAAGGTGTCATAAAAAACATGTCTTTGACATCTATAGGTGCCATGATTGAATGAGCCTTTTCTTGAATCAATGTTACTAATTCTGCTAGATTTGGGACGGCTGCTGTAAGAGGGTCTGTGTTAGCATTTAGCCTACGAAAATCTATTGTCAGCCTCCACTCCCCATTAGGCTTTCACACTGGCCACACCGGAGAATTGAAAGGAGAATGGGTATTAAGTACTACTCCTTGTTCTCGTAGCTCCTGTATCACTGGCTTGATACCCTCTTTGGCACCCAGGGGAAGGAGGTATTGTTTCACATTAGTTACTTTGCTGAATGGTAGGGAGGCTGCAGCTTGGAGCAGTCTGATGTTAAAATGTGGTGTGCCAAAAGACCACAGAAGACCCTCTGAGTCCTCCCACTGCCTCCTAGCAAGGGCATTCATCCCTGATAAATTGGTTGGAATATCTCCAATCACCACAGTGATAGAGAGTTGGTTTTCCTCTCCAGGCAAAGTGAGCTTGACTAAGGCCACATTCATAGATTCTGTTGTTCCCAAGGCACTTAAAACACAATATCGGTTCTTTGTTGGAACAATTCCACACCTCTGGGCATCTTTCTTTGTCAGCGCAGAAATTTGTGCCCCAGTGTCAATCAGAAAAGTTACAGGTGCCCGTTTAGGACTTGTAATAACTGTGATCATTATATCTCCTGTTTTATTTTTAGTGAGCATTCTCAGGTATACCTATGCTCCGTTTCTTTGCCCACGGACAAGAAACAGAGGGTCTAGCTTCCCTGGTTTTGAGGAAGAATCTGTTTTGGCTCATTGGCCGGACTTTGAGGGAGAAGTGGCTTTGACTCACTGCCCAGATTCTGAGGGAGGAGGGGTGCACTGGGTTGAAGTGACGGATTCGGTAGAATGGGTTTTTGGCAGTGCCAGTTAGACACTACCTTACTCAACTGATCAAGGGCTAAGCCATCCATCACATTTCTGGGGACCGCCTTTTTGATACCTAATAATCACCAATGCTGACGGTTAGGGATCTGTTTTACGTTCTCTGGTTTTTCACTATGAGGAGCCCTAATGTACCTGACACCTTTTGTTTTTTCTGATTTTTCCTCTGGGATTTTTATAGGTCCATATTTCCTACTGTAATTAATCAGATCTTCTGCAACCTCGCTCCATGTCCAAACTTTGCAATCACCGGCAGGTGAATTTGATTGTGAACCTGGCGGCTGAGAGGGGGTTGAATATGGAGTAAAAATCAGGATCGGTAGATTTGGTCGCTTAGGTTTCCAAGGAATCTATCCAACCTCTCTATAGGACCTATAGCAGCTATGGTTTTTTGAAGGACAATTGCTGTAGGTTTGAGTGATTCTGGAAGGCCTCAAATTAAAGGGGTCATGGAGTTCAGGTTTAACAGGTAATTGCGTGGGGGATTCATATCCAGGAGTTAATTTCCTTTCATGGATCATTTGCAGACAGGTGGCTTTGTGGATGCTTTCTAGAAGTTGATTGGGGGTACCAACTACAGCGAAAGGGTCTCCCCTTTCTAAAGGATTGAGTCCCCCGGCCCAGAAAGCTGCGCTCTGAGTCAGCGACCATGTGTTACGTTTGTCTCCTGTTGTTAAGAAAACTCCATGTCCCCAATATCCACTGTTCAGTTAATTGAATTTGGTCTCCTCCAGTGAGAGACACTTGGAAGACATATTCCGTCTCAGATTCGTGGGGGAGCCGCCCATACTCCTTTTTTAACTTAGCCAATTCAGTAGCAGTGTATGGTATTTGTTTAGTGGTGATATGCAGTTCAAAATCTTCATCATTGATATAATTATATTCTGTTTTAATTAGAGGTCTCATACTAGGGCAGCAGTTTTCCCCACAATTTTTCACTAGCACTAGTTCTTCCTGGGGGTATATTTGGTTAATGTTAGGAGTTTTCTTTTCCTCTTTCTCTTTTGGTGAGTCAGCATTCTTTGAATTCTTAAAATATTCCTCCCTCAAAGCAGCCCGCAGCAAATGATTTTCATTCCTTTCTTCATCTGATTGTTCCTGTAAAATTTCCACTAGGTTTTGAAGGGAATCTATGATTGCTTTCTCTTCACTACATCGCTTAAAGCAGTGATCTATAGCTGCTGTAAGGCATGCTCCTAAAACAGATTTAGGAGCAGATTATGGTTTTATTTCGGCCAAATTTAAACTTTGTCTCATGTTGTAATGAACATATTCTATCAGTCACACTCTCCAAATTAAACCAGTTATTTTGAGCCCATTCTTCCCCTCCCGGAGAGGCCCGGGCATTATGTTTTGCTAGCAGAGCATAAAATGCAGCTTTATTATTTGCACTAGGGTTTTCAGTCATTTTATGAAGGCATCAAAACCACCACAGGGAGGTAAAAACTTAATTACGCACTGCGACACAAACAGCTTTGCTGTGTCTCCCTTCGCTTCCCTGGGTGGGTGAAAGAGGCCAAAATATGCCTGGGAGGTACTCCTTAAGTTACTTATGGTTGTCTCTTCACTACACCAAGCAGTCCAAATTCACACACGCCCACCAAAACAGTTCCCCCTTTTACACTAAGAGATCTTTTTGTGAAAAATCTGAAGACAGAGCCCTCAGCTGAGTATGGGGTGCTTTTCACCTAGGCGTGTGCAGTTTGCGGGAAATTCAAGTCACCCCCCTTGCTTTCTAGACACCGCTCACCCTTTTCAGTGTGTTGGGCTAGGTGCGGCTGGAGCGAGATGTGCTTCCCCTATTACAGACTACACCCAACCTTGCAACCCCTTCTGTCTGTCAGAAATCCTGTCCGTGACGCCAGTTTAATGTCACGATCTGCTAATACAAGTGAAGGTCGTTATGGTTTGTTTACAGATCTCAGAGTGCAAAAGGACACAAGGAATTTCAGTTTTAATCAAAACAGTGCACCTTTATTAAGTACCCACAACAAGGTAATGCGATAGAGGAGAGAAAGAGAGAGAGAAAGATAAAGAAAAACAAAGAGTAGAGAGGAAGAAAGGGGGGGGGTAATAGCTACCAATGGATGAGACAAAGTCTTTGTGGTCTGCTGCCAATAGATTTGTCTTCTTTCCGTGGGGAGATCTCATCTCAGTTATTTCAGAAAGTCCCTTTATAGCCCTTTATAGAAACGAGGGGCAACTGGCCAAGACCGTATCTATGTTTCGTAATAACATTGCAAAACTAAAAGCTAGCACTAACTATCACAGGTACATACCAAGCATGCCTTTCTCCTATGCGAACTATGATTTACCAAAATATGAATATCGATCTAATATCGATATCCAATGGAGACGGACAAAAACTCTTAACAGTTTAGAGTTAGAAAGTGTATGTTTTATTTGGCGCCAGGCACTGCGTGGGATAGCTCCCTGAGAGGCAGGGCCCCGATACAAGCAAACACAAAGCTTTTTATTTACAAAAATTATAAATATCAAAAATACAAATGCATATTCATAACATTAACACCTCCCATTCTCCACTTTGTATGGAAATGAGCTTAAATGTCATTAAGCATGCGTAGTGTGTGTTCTGAATTGAGTTGGTGGTCTTGAATTGGGTCAGTGCTCCTAAAAAAAAAGAAGTAACTCATCTTCCTCATTTTGACCTTTTTGCCTTTCTGAACTTTAACAATCCTAATTACTTTAGTGATCTCTGAATTTCCTCTTGCATGACTTTTGGACGGGTTCCCACCAAGGGAGGAAACTGGTAATTGTCCTTGTTCCCTACACCAACTTATCAATGTTTCTACTCCTCATTCTAAGCACAGCTAAGCAAACATGCAAATGACAGATCATCAGTTATTTGGCAATCAGTTACTAACATCTTAAAACCCATTTCCGGTCCAGTTCTCCTAACTATTTTAATTAACTCTCACTGGGCCCAAGTTCTTTCCTATTCCAACTAATCTCAACACAGCTAGCCTATAACTAAAATCTTTGTTTCTTCTAAATCTATGTTTCATTCCCCACTTCTCTTTTAACAGTGAGTAAATTCTTTTACTCAGTACACAGATTTCCTCTTCATTTATCCAAGCGGCGTGGTCAGCCTTTTTCTCATTCAAGACTATACCATACGCTTTGGATAGTGATGTCAAGGCTGCTATTCTCCACAGCATCTTCCAACACCAAACAAGCATCACTACGGATAAAATCCAACTTGCACTAACTAAAAGGAGCAATACAATAATAGGATGAATCAAGGCATTGAGTATACCAGTTGCTGTCGGTGACCATCCGAAAAGCACATCCCACCAATGATGAGACAAATGTCAGATTCATTCCTATAGGGACAGGCAAGACTTCTTGGACAGTAGTCATGCTTGCCTTTATATACTGATGTGATTCTCCAATTTTCGTAAAATTCCAAATACACAAATTAAGTTGGGTTATCATTTATGATTAAATTGTCTATCGTTATGGTGGGACATGCCATCCTGAGGTAGATGCAACCTCTTCCGTATATGCTAGCCGCGTTGTTTGGTTAATGGAATGCACCTCAAAGTGGCAAATGCTTTGGTCTGTGTCCAAACAAATGTCTTTACCTAAAATCCTTCCACATATGTACCCTAACTGCTTCCTCATAGAGCAGGGCTCTAGGTTAATGGTTTGCCACTGGCTTTTAATTTATCATGCCCACATTCTATGTTCAGAGGGGTATAATACAGTTCAATTCATGGTCTTGTTCTTCTGTATCTTCCCAATCTGGTAATATTTTGGACAGTTTCCAATGCTTATGACCCAGGGCCAGCAAGGAGGATTGCAACGGTTGCTGCAATTTAATGAAGTCACTCCTTACTGCGGTCAATTTGTTCATCATATGCTTTTGTTGCACACCCCTCTATTTTAAGTCTAAACTTAATTGCTCAAGCATTTGTCACAGCATTCAGGGCCAAATCGGATAAGCTTCATGGGCGGATGGTAAGCCTCATTGAAACCCATCCTGCACAAATGCAGATTTACATCTTCAAACATCCCTTCCTTCCCACAGGCTTGCGTTTGTGACTTTGAGCATTTTGTTCAAAGCCTTCTGAAAGTGAAAGCCTTCCCCTGGCATCAGTATATTTCAGTCGCGTTAGACTGGAGTAGTACTACTTTAACTCTTGTTGCGATTGTAAGAATAATTAGTAAAGTCCCAACTTTCCACATAATGTCCATCATAACTGAATTCATCCATCGCCTTTTCGAGTCAGTTTCAGCTTCAGTTCGTTGTTGCCTGGCATTACCTCCCAAACTCCCTCAGGGGCTTTCTTCACCCAGGAGTGATGAATCCAGGCCTTCTGCTCTTTGATCTTGATTGCAGTGAAGGTGGTGAGGATCACCTGGAGCAGTCATTCCCACTGCGGTTCCAAAATCTTCTCTGCAAGAGACTTAACATACACATAATCTCCAGGTTGTACATCATGTACTGGCCCATCTAATTCTCTGCTTTGGGCCCCAGCCACATATTTTTCAATTTCTCTCAGTTGTTTCCTCTATCCAAAGACATAGTGGCTGGAACTCCAAAGCGGGGTATTATTTCTTGCAACAACACTTTGGTCACCCCTCATGCTTTAGCCATCCTAGTGGGAAAGTTTAGCGGAGGGGGTCCTGGGTGCAGGGGAATCCAGCCAGAGACACGATACGGACACTGATACGATTTTAGCATCGTGCTCCAGTTTTATTGTTTACTTACACCAAGTTATACTTTGCCAAGTTCACGCCCCATTCCCATGAGAAAGCCTCTATGCAGCGGGGGAGCTGACTAGTATATACCTTTTCCCAAGGCTGTTCAAGGCTGCCGGCTAGCAGGTGCCTTGCAAGCCTGAGGCCCCGTCAGGGGTACTTCTGCAACAGCCCTGGGATGCCCAAGCTCTCCTGGGGTATCCTATGCCCCCGCCTCACAAGGAATTCCTCTACAGGAAAGGCCTCTGGCCATCCTGAAAAGGTATCTGTTAATACCAATAGTATTGATCCCCCCCTTTTCTGGGTAATTCAATTTGCCACTGTTGCCCAGGTCCGCAGCCTTTCCCAATTTGTCCAACTTTAGGTTTTGGAATATTCTTAGGATTAGTTCAGAGGTGAAGACTACACTGGCGAGTTACTTGTATCACTGCACCTTGCAATCTCCTAGCCATAATCCTATCTTTCAAATAATTGGACAAAGCATCCATTCCCCAATGTGTTTTCTCATGTTCTTTCTGCACCAGTGACCCCAACAAATAAGAAGGTACTATGAGCTTGTTATCCTTAGTTAAAGCCCATCCCTCTGATTATAATTTGCATTTTCCTTTTTTTTATAAGTTTCTTATCTTCCTTGTTGTATTCTGGCCTACCTTCAAGGCAAATCTTTCCATCTGGTATTAATGTTGCCTCTACCTTTTCATTGGGTACTTCACCTTTGGCTGCGTCTTTTGCCTCTCTGTCCACCAGCATATTTCCCTCTTCCAATTCAGAACTCACTTTTTGGTGTGCTTTAATGTGCATGATAGCTACCTTCTCAGGTAACTGAACCGTGTCCAATAAATTCAGTATTTCTGGTGCATGCTTGATATTCTTCCCTTGTGAGTTTAACAATCCTCTCTCCTTCCAAATGGCTCCGTGTGCATGAACCACCCCAAATGCATACCTTGAATCCGTATAAATATTAATCTTCTTTCTTTTTGCCAATTCTAAGGCTCGGGTTAGAGCAATTATTTCAGCCTTTTGTGCAGAGGTGTTTGTTGGCAATGGTCCAGACTCTATTACCTCTCGGCTGGTGGTAATGGCATACCCAGCATGTCTTTTTCCACTGATAACATAACTGCTTCCATCAGTGAAACAGGTCTCAGCGGCCTCGAGTGGAGCATCCTTCAGATCTGCGCGACTGGAGTAAGTAGCCTCGATGGTCTCCAGGCAGTCATGGATCACCAGTTCTCCCAGATTCCCACTGAGGAATGAAGCTGGGTTCACTATGTTAGTCACCACAATTTCAACATCATCTTGTTCTACCAGTATGGCCTGGTACTTCAGGAATCTCTGAGGGGAGGGCCTATGTCCCCCATTTCGCCTCCAGGACTGCAGATACTGTATGAGACACTAGCACAGTCATTTTCTGGCCCAGGGTGAATTTGCATGCCTCTTGGATGTTTACTGCCACTGCTGCAACGGCTCTGAGGCACCCTGGCCATCCCTTGGCTGCTGCATCCAGCTGTTTGGAAAGGTAGGCTACTGCCCGCCGATACGGGCCAGTATTCCCAAGGCAATCCCTTGCTTTTCATGAGAAAACAAAAAGAATGGTTTACTCACGTCTGGAAGTCCCAAGGCTGGAGCTGACATGAAGGCCTTCTTCAGTTGGTCGAAAGCCTGTGTTGCTTCCTTTGTCCATGGCAGACTCTTGTTTCCTTCCGTAATCAATGCATATAAAGGTTTAGCAAGCGACCCATAATCATTAATCCACAGTCTGCACCACCCTGTCATACCTAGAAAAGTTCTCAGCTCTTTTGCTGTCTGGGGTTTCGGGATCTGGCATATTGCTTCTTTGCACTCTCATCCCAAGGTTCTTTATCCGGCACTTATTTCACAGCCCAGGTAAATAACTATTTGCTTTACCATCTGGGCCTTCTTTTGGGACACCTGATACTCTTGCAAGCCCAGAATGTTGAAGAGGCTTACCGTCCAGTTCATACATGCCTCTTGGGTCTGGGTGGCTACCAAAAGGTCATCCACATACTGAAGCAGCTGTCCTTCTCCCGGTGGGGGATTCCCAGGATTCTAGATCCTTTGCAAGCTGTTCTCCAAATATAGTAGGAGAGTTCTTGTACCCTTGGGATAATACACACCATGTGAGTTGAGTTTTGCGTCCACTCTTGGGGTTCTCCCACTCAAGTGCAAAAATTTTCTGGCTGGCTTCATGGAGAGGGAGGCAAAAGAAAGCATCCTTCAAATCTGAAACGGTAAACCAGGTTAGTTCAGGTGTTAAACGAGTTAACAAGGTGTAAGGTTAGCAACCACTGGGTACAAATCCTCAGTCACTTTATTGACTGCCCTCAAATCTTGTACTAACCTGTATGACCCATCAGGTTTCTTCACAGGTAAAATCGGAGTATTAAAATCAGATTGACACTCCCTTAACAATCCAATTTGCAAAAAGTTCTCAATAATTGGCCTGATTCCTTCTCTGTCTTCCCTTTTCAAGGGAAATTGCTTGGCCCTTACGGGCCGTTTCCCTTCTTTAAGCTTGATTTGAATTGGCAGGGCATTCTTTGCCCCCCCGGGGTACCAGAGGCTCACACTCTAGGGAATACTTGATCCATTATCTTCTTAATAATTTCTTCTTCATTCTCTATTTCAGGTTCTTTGGTTATTAGCATTAGGCTCAGCAACTCCAGATATTGTTGGTCTTTTACTTCCAAACTGATTTCCCCATTTTTAAATATTATTTTTGCCTCCAGCTGCTCTAGCAGATCTCTGCCCAAAAGTGCAGATGGAGCATTAGGCATATATAAAAATCGGTGAATTCCCCACTGTTTTCCCAATTTATATTTCAGTGGTTTACAAAAGTATGCCTTTTCAGATTGGCCAGTTGACCCTGTCACTACAAAATAACCCCTTGATATAGGTATGTCCTGGGTTGGGGTGTATTCTATCACCATCCTCATGAGGTGTTGAAATCAGGTGGGGCAGTGTTTCCTTGCCTCCTCCCCCCAGACTATCTTGCTGTTAATGGCCCATCATTGTCCTGCCGCATGACTCATAGATAACTCCCTCTGGACTATCTTCTGTTAATGAGCCTAATCAACACTTGGCCTCATGACTCATTACCCCATTGTGAGATGCTCCACCCAGAGGGAGGAACCAAGCATCCCATCGTGGATATAAGCTGAGGCTGAACACCAGAGACAACCCCTTTCCACTGGATTTCCAGAGGACAGGAGCTACACAGCCACCATTGGACCTTCTGAGGAAGAGCAGACCCTTTTTTTCTACAGGATCACCGCTTCAGAGGACTGCAGCCACCATTCTACCAGACTGCTACCACCACCCTGCCTAACAGGGACTCAGGTTGTATCTTGACTCTGTCAGTTTGAACCAGTGTTTTCTTTTAGTTTTTTTCCTTTTCTTTAATTTCCCCATTAAATTGTTATTCTGACTTGGTGCCTCCCACTGGTTTGTTTTCAAACTAGTACATAATTTGGCGCCCAGTGTAGGGCAGCTCTGAGAGAAAGTCAGAATTACAATTTTGTGTTAACGGAAACCTATTCACCATGGTGCTCAGCTTGTCTACGTGGGTACTGTATCTTGCTCTCTATATTTTTCCTCACATGGGGAACTACCTGCCTGTAGTATTACTCCTGTTAAAACCAGGGAATGGTATGAGAATTGCTTTAATGGTTCATTATGTCTACAGCATAATAACCTGCGAGGTGATGAATACCATTTGGAGTATATACTCAGTTTTGTTTGGCTGTCCTAGTCTGGGCTCCTGTGTCTGGGATCTCCTCAACAATCGCACCCAGCCCCTGGTGGGAGGAGTAGAGAGTGGTTTCTTCCAGCCTTTCAGGCCAGGCACAGCAGTTTTTGAAAATATTGAATTCCCTCTGGATGTCAAAGACGGCATAAACTTGCTGTCAGTTCTGCTTTGTCTTCTCTGTACAGCCTCCATCATGTACACCATGCTTAGAATCAGAGCTATGGCTCAGCATCCTCAGGATGAGGGAGGGAAAAAGAGCAGAGCAACAAACACCATGCCTACGCAGACTGACACAGAGGAGAAAGGAACCAAATGCAAAGCAACAGCGTCCATGTCTACGCAGACTGTCACCGAGGAGAAAGAACCCAGATGCAAGACAACAGTGTCCATGTCTACGCAGACTGACACAGAGGAGAAAGAAACCAAATGCAAAACAACAGCGTCCATGTCCACGCAGACTGACACAGAGGAGAAAGAACCCAGACACAAGACGACAGCGTCCATGTCCATGCAGACTGACACAGAGGAGAAGGGAACCAAAAGCACTGTCAGCGTCCCCATGCAAACCATCACTGAACCAGAACAGCCTAAACCAATTGCAGTTGCCCCCGTTCAGAAGAAGAAATCAAAAAGCAAATCAGTCCGCATTGTGACTGACGAGGATGCAGCAGGACCTTCGCACCCAGCAGAAGAAGCAGAACCGGAGATCATCACTCGGTCACTATCCCTGGGTGAGCTGCGTGACCTGTGGAGGGAATTCACCCGCCAGACAAACGAGTCTATCCTGACCTGGCTGCTTTGCATCTGGGACGCTGCAGCCAATGACACCGTTCTGGACGGAAGTGAGGCCAGGCAACTGGGATCTTTGTCCCGGGATGTGGTCATTGACCAGGGGATCGGGAGAACCCAAGAAGCTCTCAGCCTCTGGCGGCGACTGCTTACAAGTGTAAGGGACAGGTACCTTTGTAAAGAAGACCTCCAGGTGCACCAAGGAAAATGGAGCACAATGGAACAAGGTATCCGGTGTCTGAGGGAATTGGCTGTGCTGGAGATAATTTTCTCAGAAGACGAGAGATTTCCTAAGAGCCCAGATGGCGTCCAGTGCACATCAGGGATGTGGTTGAGGTTTGCACGCCTTGGACCAGAGGTATACTCCCGTTACCTGGCAACACTGCAATGGAGGGAAGGCGAGGACAGGGTGGGTGTCTTGGTGAACAAACTGAGGATTTACAAGGACACTGTCACAGCCCCGTTTCGCACCCATGTCTCATCCATGGAAACAAGTCTTTTGGCTGAGCAAGTCCGGAGCTTGATTGAAGAAGGCCATCAGAAATTGAAAAAGGAACTTAAGGAAGAGATTTACCTGATCTCGCCAGAACCAACAAGAGTCTCTGCCATTAGGAGCCGGCGTCCCCCAACCAGGGAGAGAGGATACACCCCACGAGGTAACCTCTGGTTTTTCCTTCAGGAACATGGAGAAGACATGAGTAAGTGGGATGGAAAACCCACCTCCTCCTTAGCAGCTCGGGTATGTGAACTAAAAAGAGGGACAACTACCACAAGAAGCGCATCTAGAGTCAATATTGCTCCAGTCTCTCGCACACACAACTCCAGACGGTACCGGAATGATAATATGACCGATCCTCTTGAAGGGACTTCAGGAACGTATTCACCGGAAGGGAGCAACATGCAACATGACCAGGAATAGAGGGGCCCTGCCTCTAGCCAGGTAGAGGAAAGGGAGAATCGGGTCTTTTGGACTGTGTGGGTCCGATGGCCTGGCACATCTGACCCACAAAAATACATGGCTTTGGTTGACACCGGTGCTCAATGTACTTTGATGCCATCAAGGTATGGGGGAGCAGAACCAATTTCTATTTCTGGGGTGACAGGAGGATCCCAGCAGCTGACTGTACTGGAAGCTGAAGTGAGTTTAACTGGGAACGAGTGGCAGAAACACCCCATCGTGACTGGCCCGGAGGCCCCGTGCATTCTCGGCATAGACTATCTCAGAAATGGATATTTCAAGGACCCAAAAGGACATTGTTGGGCTTTTGGGATAGCTGCTATGGAGACAGAAGATATCAGACAACTGAGTACATTGCCTGGCCTCTCAGATGATCCCTCTGCCGTGGGACTGCTAAGAGTTGCAGAACAACAGGTGCCAATAGCCACAGCATCAGTGCACCGTCGGCAATACCGCACTGACAGAGACTCTGTGGTTCCCATCCATGAGATGATTCGCAAACTGGAGAGCCAAGGGGTGGTGAGCAAGGCCCATTCACCTTTCAACAGCCCTATATGGCCAGTGTGTAAGTCCAGTGGAGAATGGAGGCTGACGGTGGACTACCGTGGCCTGAATGAGGTCACGCCACCATTGAGCGCCACTGTGCCGGACATGTTGGAACTTCAGTACGAGCTGGAGTCCAAAGCAGCGAAGTGGTACTCCACTATTGACATTGCCAATGCCTTCTTCTCCATTCCTTTGGCAGCAGAATGCAGGCCCCAGTTTGCTTTTACCTGGAAGGGTGTGCAATACACCTGGAACCGACTGCCCCAGGGGTGGAAGCACAGTCCCACCATTTGCCACGGACTGATCCAGACTGCATTGGAAAAGGGTGAGGCTCCAGAACATCTGCAATACATCGATGACATCATTGTGTGGGGAAACACAGCAAAGGAAGTATTTGAGAAAGGAGAGAAAATCGTCCAGATTCTCCTGGAAGCCGGCTTTGCCATCAAAAGGAGCAAAGTCAAGGGACCTGCCCAAGAGATCCAGTTCCTGGGAGTAAAGTGGCAAGATGGACGACGTCAGATTCCCACCGAGGTCATCAATAAGATCACTGCGATGTCTCCACCGACCAGCAAGAAGGAAACACAAACTTTCCTAGGCGCCATAGGTTTCTGGAGGATGCACATTCCCGAGTACAGCCAGATCGTGAGCCCTCTCTACCTGGTTACCCGCAAGAAGAATGATTTCCACTGGGGCCCCGAACAGCAGCAAGCCTTTGCCCAGATCAAGCAGGAAATCGCTCATGCGGTAGCCCTTGGCCCAGTCAGAACAGGACCAGAGGTGAAGAATGTGCTCTACTCTGCAGCCGGGAACAATGGTCTGTCCTGGAGCCTCTGGCAGAAGGTGCCTGGTGAGACTCGTGGCCGACCACTGGGATTCTGGAGCCGAAGCTACAGAGGGTCTGAAGCCAACTACACTCCCACAGAGACGGAAATCTTGGCAGCCTATGAAGGAGTCCAAGCTGCCTCAGAGGTAATCGGCACTGAAGCACAGTTGCTTCTGGCACCCCGACTACCGGTGCTGGGTTGGATGTTCAAGGGAAAGGTTCCTTCCACGCATCATGCCACCAACACCACATGGAGCAAATGGATCGCCCTCATCACACAGCATGCCCGTATTGGAAACCCGAATCGCCCTGAGATTCTAGAAATTATAACAAACTGGCCTGAAGGTGAGACTTTTGGATTATCTTCTGAAGAAGAGGAAGAGCAAGTGACTCGTGCTGAGGAAGCCCCACCATATAATGAGCTACCGGAGACTGAAAGACGTTATGCCCTCTTCACTGATGGTTCCTGCCGAATTGTAGGCACTAACCGAAAGTGGAAAGCTGCAGTATGGAGCCCCACACGACGAGTTGCACAAGCTACCGAGGGACAAGGTGGATCGAGTCAGGTTGCAGAGCTTAAAGCCGTCCAGCTGGCTTTGAATATTGGCTGAACGAGAGAAGTGGCCGAGGCTCTATCTCTACACCGACTCGTGGATGGTAGCTAATGCTCTGTGGGGATGGCTGGCTCGCTGGAGAAAGGCCAACTGGCAGAGCAGAGGGAAACCCATCTGGGCCGCTGAGATTTGGCAGGACATCGCCGCCCGAGTAGAGAAGCTGACCGTGAAGGTTCGACACGTGGATGCGCACGTACCCAAGAGTCAGGCTAATGAAGAACATCGCAACAACGAGCAGGTGGACCGAGCTGCCAAGGTGAAAGTATCACAGGTGGATCTGGACTGGCAGCACAAGGGAGAATTATTCCTAGCTCGTTGGGCCCATGATGCCTCTGGTCATCAGGGGAGAGATGCAACATACCGATGGGCCCGTGACCGAGGGGTGGACCTTTCCATGGACAGCATCTCACAGGTCATCCACAGTTGTGAGACCTGTGCTGCAATCAAACAGGCCAAGCGGGTGAAGCCTCTGTGGTATGGTGGACGATGGTCAAAGTACAGGTATGGGGAAGCCTGGCAGGTTGATTACATCACCCTTCCCCAAACCCGCCAAGGCAAGCGCTACGTGTTGACCATGGTTGAAGCGACAACTGGATGGCTGGAGACCTACCCTGTGCCTCATGCTACAGCCTGGAACACCATCCTGGGCCTGGAAAAGCAAGTCCTGTGGAGACATGGCACCCCTGACAGGATCCAGTCGGACAACGGGACTCATTTTAAGAACAGCCTCATCAACACCTGGGCCAGAGAACACGGTATTGAATGGATATATCATATTCCTTATCATGCACCAGCTGCCGGAAAAGTTGAACGCTGCAATGGACTACTTAAAACCACCCTAAAGGCGCTTGGTGGGGGGACCTTCAAAAATTGGGAAGTAAACTTAGCAAAGGCCACCTGGATGAAGAGGAAGTACCTTTTTAACATCCTCCTGTGTTATCCTGCAATCATCTGCAGCCATATTCACAGCTGTCTTTATAACTAATTGCTTTTCTGATTCAGTTAGAGCATCAAGCAGTAACTGAATATCAGCCCAATCAGGATTGTATTGGTTCACCATAAATTTAAATTTCTTAGCAACCCCAATATTGGGTCACTCTGGTAATTTCTGGCCACTTTTCCCCAGGCTTCTATATCTATAATAGAAAAGGGGATTTTAACTAATATAGGAATCCCTTCATGATTTACTGCTTCCCTTAAAGGTGCTTGTATATTTCTTTTAGTTTGCCCCTGGGTCCTTAATGTTATAGGACCCTGTGGGGAGGGTGGTTCATCCTCTTCGCTGTCACTGCTTAGTAAAGGTAGGTAGAGGTTAGTTGTTATTGATTTCCCACAGGGAGATGAAATAGAAAGTGGAGCGGGGTTTGGGGATGGAGATGATGGTAACTCTGATTCTGTATCATTTGCTACCCCTCCCCCATCTCCCTTTTTAGGGGGTGACTTAAGTAGATCTGCCAGTTCTTGTTCTTGGGCTTCTCCCTGATATACCTTGTCAGGATGGGTACATCTCTGGTTTATTGAACATGCACTGCAACCTTGCTTAGGTTTTTAATTATTAACTTTGTTATCCTTTTCAAAAGCCAGTACTAAGGGATCAGAGGGTGGTCTGACCCAAACTCTTTTTGTCACTCAGGTTGATTTTGAAGAGTGAAAAATTATTCAGCATAAACAATCTCTGGCCATTTTTGCTCACGTCTAAGAAAAAGCATTAGTTGCAGTAATGTTTCATAATCCTGTGTACCAAAAGGCGGCCACTTCATACCCCCTTCCAGTTTATAAAGCGGCCACCATTGGGTGCGTAACTTAATAAGCTCCCTCTTGGTCTCTGCACCACTATGATTCACCATCTTTTTCCAGTGTGTCAAAACACATCCCAGGGGGCTACTCTTAGGACCCTCTTTACTTTTGTTTGCCCCCATTTTTAAAGTTCACAAAAAAGCTTGTTTCACAACACACTCACACACTCCACCACTCAAAAAACCCCCCTCCTTTTTATTCAAATCTAAAAAAAATTCACACAGCACATAAAGCTCACTCCACACATTCAAATGCTTGAAACAATTCACTCAAAGCACTTCTACCAACAGTTTAAACTTATAAAACCCACCACAAGCCTTTTGCAACCCCGAGCAAAAATTTTGCTGGGGTTTCGCAAGGCTCCGCTCAAATCTGGCAAGCTAGCGAGTTCCAGCTTGTGCTGCCGCCTCACTCACTCTGCCAAGCAGGGGGTTTAGCCCCTACCGCTTCACTTGCACTGCTGAGTGAGTGTGGGGGGGTTTAGTCTTGAACCCGTGCTACATGCTATGCCGCTCTGCCTCGCCACTAAGGTTAAAATTATTAACCCTTCGTCTGGATGTCACCCCACACCAAATAACCAAATTTAAACTCACTTATAATAAAACTTTTCAAAATATACTAAAAATTTACAAAACAAAAATCTGAAGCTACAAACTCAAATCACCCTGCTGGTTGCCAAAGTGACACCAGACATAGTTTCAAACTAGCTCCGCTCGCTCCTTTAAACACAAATTTAACAACTTCTAAACACACAATTACTGCTTTTTCACTAATACCTTAACCAAATTTCACCACCACCATTCACACAACTTAAAGCTCATGCACTCAATTCTTTTCTTGCAACTCACTCTCTAGACACAAAAAAATCTCTCTACTCTGTCAAGCACAAAAATCCTTCCTCAACTCCACTAAACGCAAACTTTTATAACTTTTTCATACAAATACGTGGCTGATCCGCGCCAAATGCACACAAATCAAAACACCCACAATACAAACTCTCACAAACTAAACACACACACACACGACGCACTGCTAATTCACAGTTCCAACAAACCCTTTTGGCATAACCCAGCCATCATACCCTTAGAGCTCTTGCACAGCCTAGGGGGTCTGTACTCTTTAACCCAAAGCGGTCCCTGTAGACCTGCGGCGAGTCCCTAATGCATGCGCACAGTGCTCAAAATAAAGTTAGTCTCTCTCTCTGTTCACCACTCGTATCCCAAACTACAAGCCAAAGCTGCTTTTAAGCCACCAACTGGACCGGAGCCAATGGCGCTCCCGCCAGTACCACCCGTACTCCTCCGGTGTGCAACCCCATGGTCCTCGCTCCCCTCTACGAGAACGAACCAAGCCAGAGTTCTTGCAGCCATTCAAACTCCGCAGCCACATGCACTGCCCCGCCACCCGCGCTGCACGCCCAGCTCTCCTCCACGAGAGACCAAAGGCAGCGCCCCTCAACACACGCTGCACGGCCACCCATGCTGCGCACCCGTCTCTCCTCCATGAGAGACCAAGGCAGCGCCCCTGTACCTCGTTCCCCTCCCTGGGAAACAGAAGCAGCTCTACTCCCCTTACAGGAGATGAACCTTTGGAGACGTTAACCGCTCCGTTAAAAAATTACTATACTTTCTGCGGACACTTACAACCAAACTCTCCCAGGCTTCCGCTTCACACAGGGTGTCCCGCTGTGTCTTACAAGCTGCCTTCTTTAAGGTACCCCTTTAATTTTAAAACATACCTCTTGTCCGTGGTTCCAGCAGGTCCTGGTCTCTCCCCAGGGTGTCAGAGGATCGAGGAGCCCCCTCTCCCCAAAAATGCGGGGTGGGCGCCCGAGGGGGGTCCCTGGACCCCTCGCCCCTCGGCCAGATAGAGCAGGGCCCCGCCAGAGTCGCCAAAATGGTTTACCAAAATATGAATATCAATCTAATATCTATATTCAACTGAGACAGAGAAAAACTCTCTAACAGTTTAGAGTTAGAAAGTGTATTATTTGGCACCAGGCACTGCGTGGGATAGCTCCCTAAGACGCAGGGCTCTGATCCAAGCAAACACGACACTTTTTATTTCCAAATATTATGAATATCCAAAATACAAATTCATATTCATAACATTAACACCTCCCATGGCTTCATATGGAAATGAGCTTAAAAGTCATTAAGCATGCATAGTGTGTGTTCTGAATTGAGTTGGTGGTCTTGAATTGGGTCAGTGGTACCAAGAAAGATGAAGTAACTCATCTTCCTCATTTTGACCTTTTTGCCTTTTTGAACTTTAACAATCCTAATTACTTTAGTGACCTCTGAGTTTCTTCTTGCGTGACTTTTGAACGGGTTTCCACCAAGGGAGGAAATTGGTAATTGTCCTTGTTCCCTACACCAACTTATCAAAGTTTCTATTCCTCATTCTAAGCACAGCTAAGCAAACATGCAAATGACAGATCATCAGTTATTTGGCAATCAGTTACTAACATCTTAAAACCCATTTCAGGTCCAGCTCTCTTAAGTATTTTAATTAACTCTAGCTGGGCCCAAATTCCTTCCTATTCTAACTAATTTCAACGCAGCTAGCCTATAACTGAAATCTTTATGTTTGTTCTATATCTATGTTTCACTCTGAAGAGGAAAGGCTGCAAGGAAAAGGCAAGGCAAGGTCAGTGAAGGCTTTCTGTCCTGGCACATTTAGCAGTGTGAAGCGGAACCGCTGTTTGCTTTCCCTAAGGACTCTGCAACACTGAGAGCATGTGCTTTTACATGTAGCTGAGAAGTGTGGAGATACAGCTAGAAAGCAGAAGTGAGAGCACTGCTAAACTCATGTCAGAAGTGGACGCGCTAACGCTGCTAGGCCACAAACCATGGCAGGCAGTACGGCCTACCAGGAAATAGCTAGTATAAGGGAACGGCACACTTGGTATGTACTTTGTCGGTTAATGCTAGCTTGTAGTTTTGCAATGTTATTAAGAAACATAGATATGGTTGTTATAGTGTTATATAAGAATCTATTTTCAGTTACTGCTGAAAAAGTATAAATACTCAGCTCTGTATCAATGAAATCGGCTTCTTGCATCCGAGCAATCTGCCCCATCTCTTCCATCGCCGACCACCACACAACAGAGAAGGAAAGTGAGAATCACCCGTATGTTGGGGTTTTAGTAGTTCTCCTTTTGTTTTTTTGGTTTTTTTTTCTCTTAAGGAGCTTTCCCCCATACGCTAGGAGACAATAACGACTGGATACTTAAGAGAGACAAAAGAAGTTGCCACCGCTCAGGGGAGGGGTGCAGCTGGCTACTCTCTCTTCACCTGAGGTTTCTTGTGGAGGGCAGAGATAAAGCGAACTTTGGACTGGGAAAACGGGGTTGCGTGAAGCCCCCAGCTCTTGTGCTCTCAGCATTCGGAGGGGAGAGAGGCTGCGGTGGCTGTGGGGAGAATTTGTCACCACTGCAGGATTCCGTCTCCTGCTGCCTTTCTTCTACCGTGAGTGCAGCTCTGTTTGTAAGAGCGGCCGTTGCATTGGAACCTTATTAACAGTCTACCTTCACTAGAAGAGGGACTCTTCACCATCTGCTCAGGTGCCTCAGGTGAGAAACCCTGGGATCCCGAGCCTGCCTTTCCCTGCCCCGCTCAGAGCTGAGCCGCTGCTGCCCCGCCCCCCCCTTCTTTGCCACTGCTCCGAGTTTTCTATTCTATAGGAATAAAATCACATATAAACACATGAATATATGGAAGAGATTGACTGATAATATGGGTTTATTTACAAGCCGGACTGGCGTATTTAAGGCCTGATTGCCATACTACTCACAAACTACTATTAAATGTAACTCACTTTCAAATTTCTAAGAGTAAAATACGTATTTGCACTGTATTCAAAACTGCATGGCAAATTATTTCAGATATTATGGACAAAATGATGTGATAATCACATAATAAGAATTTGAAAAGTCAAATAGGCAAGAGAAAACTGCTGGGTTTTTGCCTGCATTCTGGACCACGGCTGTGTGAAAATGGTCTGTGAGCCAGGTGCAAAGGTGCACAGCAGGAACAGCACTATCACCTAATAAACACCCCAGGTTTCTTTATTAATGACTCTCACAAGTAGAAGAATGTGTCAAGTTTCCTACAGAGATCCATTTGGAGAGGAGAAATGTTTGGAGAGGAGCAAAATCACAGGAGTTCCTACTGTAGGCTACATCCCCCTTTCATTGTATCCTTTCACTGCAGAAACCCATCTGATCCTGACTATTTGAATTACAAGGACACACCGAACCACTTGCACACACATCTGCTCACTGAGCCTGAGAAATGTTTTCTAGTGAAAAGGAAATGAGAAGGACCAGTGTAGATACAAAAATGCTGCTAGTGAGGATTTTCTTGCTATTTTCTAAGTCCATGAGAGACTTTTCTCTCTCACAGAAGAGGTAGCAGAGTATGTAAACAACCAAGCCACCTGCAGCCTTGAAAAGTCTTGTTTATGGTATAGTAGAAAAATATTTTGACAATGGATGTTTTAGGATTTTAGCCAATCACCCCAAGGGGTGGCTGATCCTTTGTCCAAATAGATTATGAAGAAAAAAGTCTATAAAAGAGTTTGTAAAATAATTAAATGAATAAATCTTGCTGCACAATTCCTGCCTGCTGGATCTTCTCTCCTCCTCCTCCTCCTCTCTATGGCTGCGGGACACGGTGATATACCCTAGGGCCCAGGCCTGCAGTAATAGACCAGGATTACAAGTGAACTGCAACACAAGCAGCTAACACATTCCTCCTGTGATAAATGAGTGAACGATAAATATTGTCTTTTGCATATATGATTTTAACATTTAAAAGTGATAATGTACTATGTAGAAATAGTGTTAAGGTAAAATATAGTTAAGTAAAAACAAGACTAGAGTAAATTGTAACTTTGAAAGAGTGGTAACGTTGGGAAACGTAGTAATAAGCACATGATAATAAATGTCCTTTAAGTTGAGAAATGACAGAGGTAGAAACCAAGACATCTTAAAGAAACAAAGAAGATGAACCGCATGCATCTGAGGAAGTCTGTTATCTCATCAAAACTCACACCTCCCAAAGAAACTGTCAACTACAAATTAGGTTGGAGACTGAGGAGACACCGGAGCGGGGTGCCTGCCTTCAATTCTGAAGCTATCCAGAGGACCGAGGCGGTGGTGTGCTGGCGTGTGCTGGCGCAAGGGGGCAGAGACAGGAGGCGGGGAAAGTTGAGTGAAGTGTAAATTACTTTCTGGGCTTAAGGACTATGTTTAAAGAAGTACTTAAGTTCACAGTAAAATGAATGGAGCCACGCCTCTAGCAATATTGCTAAGTGCTCCCGCACTGTGATATGCCTTTGTTCTACTAATAAATGTTCAATATTATGCTGCTGAAAATTCCGCTTGTGAATTCATCTTTCTCACTTCTTCCCTTAAAATCCGTTCTAAGAATTTAGTGTGAAATACATTTAGGCTTGGTCCACAGTAATTTTAGTTCAAATAAACACATCTAAATTTTTTCCATCTTTCCCATTAAAGGATATTGGTTTTGGCTGATTCTTTCAGCATTTTGCCAGCAATATGCTCAATGCTATTTCCTTAGGAATGAAAGCTGTAGCATGATATTACAAAGTGTTTGGTGAAAACTTTACCGAGACTCTTAAGTCACAACATGCCAGATAATCATTGTTTTTCAAAGCTGGTTGAAGATATAAAGAAAGCATCAAAGGTTTATGCATGAATCAGCATCCCCTTGTCACAACGTCATGCTGCAGTGATCCCTGCAGAGCTCTAAGACTGGATTTAAAGAGAAAAGCTCAACACTGGCTCTTGAGCCAGCAGGATGAAACATCCAAGATTGTACATATATTACTTCTGTGCTAAAACTAAACTACTGTATGAAAATGTGTTACCATGATGGCAGTTTTATAGTACTCCATAGGAGACATCTCTTTAAATGACTCTGATATCCTTTCAGTGCTAAAATTGAGAAGGGAGTTGATCCATGGTTAACTCATGTAAAGACGAGTGAACTACTAAGAGACAGCAAATGTTCATCACAAAACCTAAGCAGCAGGATTCACCTTAATCTTGTCAAGATAAGAGGAACAGCATCTTTTGAAAACCAACACAGAGATTGCTGAATGATCAAGCGAAGAACTGTGCATGCTCCAGAAAGAAAGGTTAAAAGTGCATTGTGATCTTTATCAGAAAGACCCCCGAGGAAGAAGAGGAGCCTTCCTCAGTGCGACCACCTGGGTACACAGCGCATGTGTGGCACGTATGCTAATGATATTAATGACTTCCGAGAAGTAATTTCTATAACTACTGCTATCCCAATAATTGTGATGAATATTCATAAATTTTACACAAAATGCTGGACTGTATGGAGTGCTCTGTGTGTGTGTGTTAGGAGGAGCGATCCCCAATGCACCCAGCGCCGAATAAAGCAAATACCCGCTTCTCTGACTCTGTCTCTGAAGCATCTCTAGGCCTGGTTTTGGGCAACTCAAAATAGGTGAATAGACATTACAACTACCCCTGAAGTTGTTGCATAGGCAGATTTAAGAGGAAAGGATTTCATCTTCATCACTCTCCTTCCTCCTTGTTTTGACAGAGTTAAGAACTTGTAAAAAAATTGATATCACTGATGCTCACCACTCCTCCAATTAGACTACGCTCACTTACAGTGTGCTGAGGACAATGAAGTCCAGAGCTTTGGATATCTCCCGCTTCTGCCCTAGGAATTGCTTCCAGTGCTGTACCTTTGCTCCAGCTGCGAAACCAAACCAACAGAACCAAGGAAGTTCTCTCTGAATGGACCATTTCTCTTGAAGGCTACAACGGCAGTCATGGCAGTGAACACTGCTCTTCACTGGGCCATTCCTCTGAAAAAAAACATGCACCACCTCTCAACCTAAACCGTTAAGCCTCCTGGTGATGCTGACTGACAAAGCGTCCAACTGCAGTTAGATTCCAACAGCTACTTCCAATGACCTGTCAACAGAGCCTTGCAGACTTGCAACAGTCCAACAAACTAAAGGAGCTATGTTTTATGGCTGCTTTTCAAACATCATTGACTTACGTCCCTTTGCCAGGTGTTGGGGTTTCAGTTTAGTCTTAGTTTTTTTCCTGTTAAAGGAATTTTTTCCCATATGCATGTTGCTAGGGGACAAATAGCTGTACTTAAGAAAGACAAAAAGGGGGGTGGGGCGGGCCTGGCTACTCCTTTGTCTACACCTGGGTGTGGGGTCAGTTCGCTCTGAGCATCCGGAGAGAGAAGCTGCAGAGAAAGGAGCTGCTGCTTCTTTCTTTTTGGCCGTTCTTTCTTCCTGCTGGAAACAACGCCGGGACCCCAAAAGCCGCTTTCCCTGCCCTGCTGGAGACCGGGCTGTGGCTGCCCTGCCCCGCTGCTGCTTCGAGCTTTCGCTACGCTGTAGCCCTGCTCGCCCTGCCTGCCTGGGCCTCCGTGGGGTTCTCCCATCTGGATACATCTCGCCTGCCACCCGGGATTTGCGTTCGTCCCTGCCGCTCCAGCCTGCCGTTCTAGCCTGCCGTTCCAGCCTGCTGTTCCTGAGAGTCCGGGATCGGCTGCCCAGGGGTTTGTGAAGCCTTTGTCCCATCCCTTCCCAGGATCCCAGGGCACCGGTGCCGCGTGTTTCCCGAGCTCGCTCTGGAGCGCCCCCTGCAGCCGCGGGGGAACCATCGCACCTGCCCTGCTCACCGGGAGCCACCAGCGCCCCTGCCGGCTGCGAGCGGAACTGCACCCGAGGGGAAAGGGCCCGACAGCCGAGAAGGCTGGCACTGGGTTTGTGATTGCTGTTACTGCCATAGTTGTTGTTGTTTTGTTTGACTGGTTATATACATATATATATATACATATACATATATATATATATAGTAAAGAACTGTTATTCCTATTTCCCACATCTTCGCCTAAAGGCCCTTGATTTCAAAATATAATAACTTAGAGGGAAAAGGGGTTATATCTGCCACTTCAAGGGGGGGCTTCTGCCTTCCTTAGCAGACACCTGTCTTTCAAAACCGAGACACCAGGTTAAGTGAAGGTGGCCTGTCCACCTTGATCAAAGTCAGTAGAATTTTGGCCCAATCTGCTGTTATGCAACACATCATGACACAATCTCTTGGTGTTGATGCAAAATTCCCACTGAAGTGCATGTCATTACATGACTTAAGGCTACCTACTCACAAAGCGTCCACTCCACTGCCACACCCATTTTCTGGCCACCTTTAAATGACTGAGCAGTCTTACTGTTTCAAACATTTCTCAGGGGAATGTGACCACCATCTCCTCCTTTCTGAAGTTTAGGAACCTAATTTAAAAGTAGTACTAGCAATACCAGATTATCCAAAATCCATTTGCTAAATCAACAAACTCCAAGCAAGCGCTGATAATTAGTTTCAAGACTTTTACATATTTTTACAGTGGGCTTTTTGTTTGCTTCTTTGTTTTTAAAGCAGATGGAGTAGTCTGCTGTTTCCCTGAGGCTGCCAGGGGTGCGAGGCAGGCAGGCAGAGCCCTGTCATGGGTGTCACAGGGGACCCCGGGAGCTGACGGCTGCCACCGGCGTGCGCCAGGTCGGGACCGGCAGGCAGGGCTGCACCCCGCGTCTGCCACAACACCTGCAGCTTCTGCAGCCTGAAACACAGCTGGCTCAGGGGTTTAAATCAAGAGCCAAAATATCTTGCTGGTCAATTTGGGGCAGAGAAAGGTCATCACTTCTAGTATGGCATAAGCCTGCCACTACATTTCTGTGAAGGACAATCACCTTGTTGGAGTGAAACTCCTCGGTAAAATACTGAAGCGCTTTCAGATTCATATTATCCGACATTTCGGTGACCTTCTTTTATACCTGCGTTGCTTCATACTGCTGGTTTTGGGCACAAGTTCTTTGTACACTATCCTGGAAATTAAAAAAATCAGAAACAACACCCACCCCTCCCCCACCACCACCCCTTCCCCAGCCACAACCCTAACAAAACCAACCTCCAGAATGTTC
>NW_024580914.1:0-335 GCF_017639235.1 Corvus kubaryi
GGATTATCCTGGGAAAGGGCCGGGAATGGGATCCGGGATGGTTGGGAATGTCCTGCCTGGGCCTGGGAAATCGATCTGGAATTGCTGCCATTTTCCGGTGGGAATCGACTTTGGGATTGTCGGGATCGTCTTGGGAAGGGGCTGGGAGCCGGATCTGGGATTGTTGGGATTATCCCAGGAAAGAGTTGGGAGTTGGATTCAGGATTGTTGGGATTATCCCAGGAAAGAGTTGGGAGTTGGATTTGGGAGTGTCCTGGGAAAGGGCTGGGAATTGGCTCCGGGATTGTTGGGAATGTTCTCTGGGAGCTGGATCCGGGATCACTGGGATCATCCTG
>NW_024580914.1:345-1483 GCF_017639235.1 Corvus kubaryi
GGATCCGGGATCACTGGGATCATCCTGGGAAAGGGCTCCGGGATTGTTGGGAATGTCCTAGGAAGGAGCTGGGAGCTGGCTCCGGGATTGTCGGGATCATCCAATGAGAATGGGCTCCGGGCTTATCCAGGGAAGCGCCGGGAGCCGGATCCTCATCGGATCCCTCACAGATCCCGCTCCGGCCATTCCCAAATCCCACCGATAATCCCACCGATAATCCCACCAATCCCGTCTCCTCCCCAATCCGCCGTCCCCGAGGCTTTCCCGCGGCCTCCGGGGGCTCATTCCCGGCCGCAATTCCCAGACTTTCTACTCGGCCATCGTGGATCTGTGTGACAACGGCGGGAAGCGGCCCCCGGGCGCCTCCGGCGTCGGCTTCACGCGGGAGCAGGCGGATGCGATCCGAAGGATCCGGAACAGCAAGGACAGCTGGGACACGCTGGGGGTCAAACCCGGAGCCAGCAGGTGCGGGAAGAGCCGGAATTCCCGCGGGAATGGCCGGGAGCGGGGCGGGAAATGCGGGATGGGGGCTGGCGGCGCTCCCGGAATGCTCCTTGTTATCCCTAGGGAAGAGGTGACGCGGGCGTACCGCCGTTCCTGGTGTCCCACGTTGCCGTTATTCCCGGTTTTTCACTCCCATTCCCGGTTCTTATCCCTAGGGAGGAGGTGACCCGCGCCCACCGCCATTCCCGGTGTCCCACATTCCCGTCATTCCCGGTTTCTATTCCTGGTTTTTATTCCCTAGGGAGGAGGTGACGCGTGCCTACCGCCATTCCCGGTGTCCCACATTCCCGTCATTCCCGGTTTTTCACTCCCATTCCTGGTTCTTATTCCCGTTATTCCCGGTTTTTCTCCGCAGGGAGGAGGTGATGCGCGCCTACCGCCATTCCCGGTGTCCCGTCATTCCCGGTTTTCATTCCCGGTTTTCATTCCCTAGGGAGGAGGTGATGCGGGCGTACCCCCATTCCCGGTTTCCATTCCCGGTTTCCATTCCCGGTTTTGATTCCCGGTTGTTATTCCCGGTTGTTATTCCCTCGGCAGGGAGGAGGTGACGCGGGCGTACCGCCATTCCCGGTTTTGATTCCCGGTTCTTATTCCCGGTTTTTCTCTCGGCAGGGAGGAGGTGACGCGGGCGTAC
>NW_024580914.1:1493-2108 GCF_017639235.1 Corvus kubaryi
TTCTCTCGGCAGGGAGGAGGTGACGCGGGCGTACCGCCATTCCCGGTTTTTTATTCCCTAGGGAGGAGGTGACGCGGGCATACCGCCATTCCCGGTGTCCCATTATTCCCGGTTTCCATTCCCGGTTTTCCCTAGGGAGGAGGTGACGTGGGCGTACCGCCATTCCCGGTTTCCATTCCCGGTGTCCCGTTATTCCCGGTTTTTATTCCCGGTTTTTATTCCCTAGGGAGGAGGTGACGCGGGCGTACCACCATTCCCGTTATTCCCGTTATTCCCGGTTTCCATTCCCGGTTTTCCATTCCCTCGGCAGGGAGGAGGTGACGTGGGCGTCCCGCCATTCCCGGTTTCCATTCCCGGTTTTGATTCCCGGTTTTTATTCCCGGTTTTTCCCTCGGCAGGGAGGAGGTGATGCGGGCGTACCCCATTCCCGGTTTCCATTCCCGGTTTCCATTCCCGGTTTTGATTCCCGGTTGTTATTCCTGGTTGTTATTCCCTCGGCAGGGAGGAGGTGACGCGGGCGTACCGCCATTCCCGGTTTCCATTCCCGGTTGTTATTCCCGGTTTTTTTTCCCTGGGCAGGGAGGAGGTGACGCGTGCGTACCGCCATTCCCGGTT
>NW_024580914.1:2118-2583 GCF_017639235.1 Corvus kubaryi
TCCCGGTTTTTCCCTCTCCCTAGGGAGGAGGTGACGCGGGCGTACCGGCGCCTGGCGGTGCTGCTGCACCCGGACAAGTGCGCGGCTCCGGGCAGCGAGGACGCCTTCAAGGCGCTGGGCGGGGCGCGCTCGGCGCTCCTCAAGAACATCAAGTAGCGAATTCCCGCCGGGAATCGGCCCCGCTCCCACCCCCGGGAGCCGGGAATCGTCGGGAATCGTCGGGAATCGTCGGGAATCATCGGGATGGGAGGGTGGGAGGGAGGAGCGGCGGCGGTGCTCCCGCATTGCCGGGGGTCGTTCCTGGGTTTTTTTGGGGGGTCGTTCCCGCATTTCTGGGGGTCGTTCCTGGTTTTCTGGGGGTTGTTCCCGGTTTTCTGGAGTTATTCCCGGTTTTTTGGGGGTCGTTCCCGCATTTCTGGGGGTTATTCCCACATTTCTGGAGGTCATTCCCACATTCCTGGGATC
>NW_024580914.1:2593-5657 GCF_017639235.1 Corvus kubaryi
GGGGTTATTCCCGCATTTCTGGGGGTCGTTCCCGGGTTTTTGGGGGTCGTTCCCGCATTTCTGGGGGTTATTCCCGCATTTCTGGGGGTTATTCCCACATTTCTGAGGGTCGTTTCCAGTTTTTTTGGGGGTTATTCCCGGTTTTCTGGGGTTATTCCCACATTTCTGGGGGGTTTTCCCACATTTCTATGGGTCATTCCCGGTTTTCTGGGGGTTGTTCCTGGTTTCTGGGGGTTATTCCCGCATTTCGGGGGTTATTCCCGCATTTCTGGGGGTTATTCCCGGTTTTCTGGGGTCATTCCCGCATTTCTGGGGGTTGTTCCCAGTTTTTTGGGGGTTATTCCCAGTTTTCCAGGGGTTTGCTCCTGGTTTTCCGGGGGTTATTCCCAGATTTCTGGGGGTTGCTCTCAGTTTCCCGGGGATTATTCCCAGTTTCCCGGGGATTATTCCCAGTTTCCCGGGCGTCATTCCCGGTTTCCCGGGGGTCGTTGGCGCTTCTGGAATTGCGGCTGGAAGCTGTGGGAAGTGCGGGATTCCCAGCAGGGAATTCCCGGCGCATCCCGGAGCTGCTGGAATGGACTTGGACGCTCCGGAGCTCCGGGAAAAGCTCCGGAATCCCGGGAAAAGCTCCGGCACCGAGGATCTTGATGGATATTTATGGATATTTACGGATATTTATGGATCTTTACGGATATTTAGGGATATTTATTTATGGAATTGGGGCCAGTGCAATATCCGGGATTTTCCTACTTCCGGGCAGCTTTTCCATGGATTTTTCTCTTCCCTCAAAATACAAACGAATCCCAAATTCCCGCTTTTCCCTTTTCCGGCGGCGTTCGGGCATCGGAAATCCGGGGAAATCCGGGATCCTTCGGCTCTTCCTGGGGGTTCCTGGGATAAAATTCCAGCCGGGAATCGCTTTTCCCTCCTCTCCGCTGTGGCAACATCCGAGGGAAACGTTGCTCATCCTGAAACCCCCTCCGATTTTCCCTCTGGAAAACCCTCTTGGAATTGGCTCCGGATCCCCTTTCCCCCATCCCAGAATTCCCTGGAATCCTCCCCGCTTTCCCAGCGGAGGAAATTCCCTAAATTCTGCCTCCAAAGCCGGTTTTCCCGGTTTTTTTTTCCCCCCACGCAGGAAAGGGAGCGATCCCAGAATTCCGGACCGGGAATGGATCCCGGGTTTTGGGAGGTTTTTTTGCCCAATCCCGGCATCCGAACAAAATTCCCGCTGTTTTCCCGCTGGAGGAGCGCTTGGGATGCTTTTCCCGCTTTTCCATGGATCTGGGGGGGCGGGGGGCGGTGTTTGGAGCCGATCCCACGTTTCCCGCAATCCCGGTGGAATTCCCGAATTCCGTCGTTTTTCCACGCGAAATGCCGCTTGGAAAACCGGGAATTGCGGGAGTCGTGGCCTCGCTTGGATTCCCTTTTCCAGCTGGAGCTGGAGCCGAGGGAAGGCTGGAGCTCGGGATTTCTTGGGATTGGGATTCCCACAGGGAATTTTCTTGGGATTCCCACAGGGATGAGCTGGAGCCTGGCGGGAATCCGGGAATCCCGAATTCCGCATCCCGGCTCCAGCCCTGGCCTGAATCCCACTTTTTTTTGGATGTGGGAAGAGCGACTTTTCCCGCGCCGGGATCCGGATCCCAGAGCCGGGAATCAACACCGGGAGCGCCTCCGAAGGAATCCGGGATGGGAAAACCTCTGGATGCGCCCTCCTGCTTCCCGACATTCCGGGATTTTCTCGGAGAATTCCCGGCGCTGCTCCCGCTCCGGGATCCCGGTGACGTGTCCAGGCAAAATCCAGGGGAAGAATCCTTCCCTGGGATCAGGAATTTTGGTTCATTCCCGCTCCGGAGCCAGGAATTCCCTGGAAAAGCGGCGGGAGCTGTTGGGGTGAGGATGCCTGGGAATGAGGGGCAGCAAATCCCGGGATCTGGGGGTTCCTCGGGGCTGGCTCGGGTGGGATCTTGGGAAGGAATTCCCGGCCGGGCTGGAATTCCCAGGGAATGCCCGGATCCCTGGGAATGTCCAAGGAAAGGCTGGAGCAGCCTGGGATCATCGGGGGAGGTGCCGGCCTTGGAATGGGATGGGATTGAAGCTGCGTGGATCCCAGCCAAAGCATTCCGGGATTGTGGGATGCAGGAGGCTCCGAATCCATGGCCAGGGGTTTTTCTGGGAGTCGGGGATGGGAAAGGGAAGGGAGAGCCTTCCTGGAGTGCCGAGATTCCCAGGGAAGGGCCTGGAGGCCGGAATTCCTTCCCGCAGAGGAGTCGGGATGGGGCTGGATCCAATGGCAGGCTGGGAGAGGCGGGAATGGAGGGATTTCCCTGGGAAAGGGGAGCTCGGGCTGGGATCTTGGGAAGGGATTCCCGGCTGCGCTGGAATTCCCAGGGAATCCCTGGGAGCATCCAAGGAAAGGCTGGAGCAGCCTGGGATCATCGGGGGAGGTGCCGGCCTTGGAATGGGATGGGATGGAAGCCCCGTGGATCCCGCCCAAAGCATTCCGGGATCCCATGAATCCCTCACCCTGCAGTGGCCCCATTCCCAGATCCCATTCCCATTCCCAGTTTCCCGGTGCAGGAGGAGCCTTGGGCTGAGCCACTCCCGGGGCCATTCCTGGTTCCCGTTCCCAGTTCCCCATTCCCATTTTTCCATTCCCTATATCCCGGTTCCCATTCCCACTCCCATTCCCAATCCCCATTCCCAGTTCCCAATTCCCCATTCCCAGTCCCTTATTTCCCATTCTCTATATCCCATTCCCAGTTCCCAATCCCTATATCCCGGTTCTCATTCCCAATCCTATTCCCACTTTCCCGGTGCGAGAGGAGCTTCAGGTGGAGCCGCCCCTGGGGCCACTCCCAGTTCCCCATTCCCAATCCCATTCCCATTCCCTATATCCCAGTTCCCTTTCCCACTCCCAATCCCATTCCCAGTTCCCTATTTCCCATTCTCTATACCCCAATCCCCATTCCCAGTTCCCTTTTCCCTGTATTCCGGTTCCCATTCCCTATATTCCTATATCCCAATATCCCAATCCCCATTCCTGGTTCCCAGTTTCCCA
>NW_024580914.1:5667-6831 GCF_017639235.1 Corvus kubaryi
ATCCCAATCCCCATTCCTGGTTCCCAGTTTCCCATTCCCTATATCCCTGTATCGTTATATCCCATTTCCTATATCCCTGTATCCCTACATCCCTACATCCCTACATCCCTATATCCCTATATCCCATTCCCTATATCCCTATATCCCTGTATCCCATTCCCTACATCCCTACATCCCTACATCCCTACATCTCTATATCCCTATATCCCTATGTCCCTATATCCCTATATCCCTATATTCCATTCCCTATATTCCTATATGCCTACATTCCTATATTCCTGTATCCCAATCCCATTGCTTATATGCCTATATCCCATTCCCTATAGCCCTATATCCCATTCCCAGTTGCCTTTTCCCTATATCCCGGTTCCCATTCCCTATATCCCTATATCCCTATATCCCTGTATCCCTGTATCCCTGTATCTCAATCCCCATTCCCCATATCCCCATATCCCCATATCCCCATATCCCAGCTCCCATTCCCTATATCCCTATATCCCCATATCCCTATATCCCTATATCCCAGCTCCCATTCCCTATATCCCCATATCCCCATATCCCCATATCCCAGCTCCCATTCCCTATATCCCAGCTCCCATTCCCTATATCCCCATATCCCTGGATCCCATTCCCGCTCTCCCGGCGCGGGAGGAGCCTCGGGCGGAGCCGCCCCCGGGGCCGCCCCCTCGGGCTCGGCTCGGCTCGGGCTCGGCTCGGGGCTCGGCTCGGGGCTCGGCTCGGGCTCGGCTCGGGCTCGGCTCGGGACTCGGCGCGGGCTCGGCCCGGGCTCGGCTCGGGCTCGGCTCGGGCTCGGCTCGGGCCGCGGTAGCGGAGCGGCAGCGGCGGGAGCGGCCATGTACGGTCAGTGCCGGGAACAGCGCCGGGATCGGGATCATTGGGATCGTTGGGATCATTGGGATCATCGGGATCATCGGGATCGGGATCATTGGGATCATCGGGATCGGCAATGCGCTCCCGCCTCCCCTCCCGGCCCCCCGCGCGTTCCGCTGTCCCCGCCCCGGGACGGGCTCAGCATCCCCGGCCTGGGGGGCGCTTTGGGGACCCCAAATTTGTGGGGTTTTGGGGCGGTTTTGGGTCCCGGACCCCAAATTTGTGGGGTTTTGGGGCGGTTTGGGGTCCGGGACCCCCAAATTTGTGGGGTTT
>NW_024580914.1:6931-10328 GCF_017639235.1 Corvus kubaryi
GGTTTTGGGGCGGTTTGGGGTCCGGGACCCCCAAATTTGTGGGGTTTTGGGGCGGTTTTGGGTCTGGAACCCCCAAATTTGTGGGGTTTTGGGGCGGTTTTGGGTCCGGGAGTTTTTTTGGGATCGGCTCCTCTTTGGGATTTCTGGAATTTTGGGGCTTTTTTGTGGGATTTTGGTTTTTCTTGGGTGGGATTTTGGTGTTGTTTTTTTTTTTTTAATGGGATTTTGGGCATTTTTTTTTGGTGAGATTTGGGGTTTCTTTGGGGTTTTTTTGTGGGTCGGGAACATCCCCAGGGAAAACCCCTCAAGATTTGGGGTTATTTTGCGGGATTTTGGGAGTTTTGGGGGTTTTTGTGAGATTTGGAGATTTTTAAATTGGATTTTGGGGGTTTTTGCGGAGATTTTAGTGGTTTTTTGTGGGATTTTGGGGGTTATTTTGTGGGATTTTGGGGTGATTTGGCAAGCGGGAACATCCCCGGAGAAAATCCCCCGGGATTTGGGGTTTTGGGGGAGATTTTGGGGGTTTTTTGTGGGATTTTGGGATTTTTGGGGTTTTTTGTGGGATTTTGGGGGTTCTTTTGGTGGGATTTGGGTTTTTTTTTGTGGCTCAGGAACATCCCCAGGGAAAACCCCTCAAGATTTGGGGTTATTTTGTGGGATTTGGGGGTTATTTGGGGAATGGGAACATCCCCCGGGAAAATCCGCAGGGATTTTGGGGGTTTTGGGGGGATTTGGGGGGTTTTGTAGGATTTTGGGAGGGTTTAGGGGGCTTTTGTGGGATTTGGGGAATTTTTTTGGTGGAATTTTGGGATTTTGTGGTTGTTTTATGGGACTCGGAGGTTTTTTGATGGGATTTGGGGTCATTTAATGGGATTTGGGGTTGTTTGTGGGAATTTGGGGGTTTTGTGGCCCTTTGGGGTTACTCGGTGGGATTTTGGGTTTATTTCGGTGGGATTTGGGTTTCTGCGCTAGAATTTGGGGTTATTTGATGGGATTTTTGTGGGATTTCGCTGTTTTCGGGGAATTGGAGTTTTTTAATGGGATTTCGGAATTTTTTTTCCGAATGTTTTGGGTTTTTTCGGGAATTCTTTCCCCCCCCCCCCCGGAATTTTGGGGTTGTTTCGTTTGGTTTGGGGTTTTTTTGGTGGGTTTTTTTTTCCCCCTGGAATTTTGGGGTTATTCCCTGCGATTTTGCTCCTTTCCTGTAGGATTTGGGGGTTTTGTTTTTGTGGGATTTGGGGACGGGTTTTTGGTGGGATTTTGGGATTATTGGGGGCGCCGGGAACTTCCCTGGGGCAAATCCCGGGATGGGGACGGGGCTGGAATCCCGGGATGGGGATGAGGAGGAATTCCGGGATGGGGCTGGAATTCCGGGATGGGGATGAGGAGGAATTCCGGGATGGGGAAATCCCGGGAAGGGGAAATCCCGGGATGGGGGATGGGCACGGAATTCTGGGATGGGGATGGGGAGGAATTCTGGGAAAGGGATGGTGAAATCCCGGGATGGGGCTGGAATCCCAGGATGGGGCTGGGGATGGAATCCCGGGATGGGGAGAAATCCCGGGATAGGGCTGGAATTCCGGGATGGGGATGGAGGAGGAATCCCTGGAAGGGAATGGAGAAATCCCGGGATGGGGCTGGAGAAATGCCGGGATGAGGATGGGGCTGGAATTCCGGGATAGGGATAGGGAGAGGGAAAATCCCAGGATGGGGAAATCCCGGGATGGGGCTGGGGCTGGAATCCCGGGATGGGGCAGGAATTCCGGGATGGGGATGGAATGCCGGGATGAGGAGGAATCCCGGGATGGGGAAATCCCGGGATGGGGCTGGGGATGGAATTCCGGGACAGGGCTGGAATCGCAGGATGGGGATGAAATCCTGGGATGGGGAAATCCCGGGATAGGGATAGGGAGAGGGAAAATCCCAGGATGGGCCTGGAATCCCGGGATGGGGCTGGGGATGGAATTCCTGGACAGGGCTGGAATCCCAGGATGAGGCTGGAATCCCGGGATGGGGATGGAATCCCGGGATGGGGAAATCCCGGGATGGGGATGGGGATGGAATCCCGGGATGGGGCTGGGGAGGAATCCTGGGATGAGGATGGAGAAATCCCAGGATGGGGACGGATAAATCCCGGAATAGGGCTGGAATGCCGGGATAGGGCTGGAGAAATCCCGGGATGGGGCTGGGGCTGGAATCCCGGGATGGGGCTGGGGAAATCCTGGGATGGGGCTGGAATTCCGGGATGGGGAAATCCCGGGATGGGGAGGAATTCCAGGATGGGGCTGGAGAAATCCCGGGATGAGGATGGGGCTGGAATTCCGGGATGGGGATAGGGAGAGGGAAAATGCCGGGCTGGGGATGGAATCCCGGGATGGGGCTGGAATTCCGGGATAGGGATGGAGAAATCCCGGGATGGGGCTGGGGAGGAATCCCGGGATGGGGCTGAGGAAATCCTGGGATAGGGATGGGGCTGGAATTCCGGGACAGGGCTGGAATCCCGGGATAGGGCTGGAGAAATCCCGGGATGGGGCTGGGGAGGAATCCCGGGATAGGGCTGGAATCCCGGGATAGGGCTGGAATGCCGAGATGGCGATGGAGAAATGCCGGGATGGGGATGGGGCTGGAGAAATCCTGGGATGGGGATGGAATTTCGGGATGGGGAAATCCCAGGATGGGGAGGAGTTCCAGGATGGAGCTGGAGAAATCCCGGGATGGGGATGGGGCTGGAATCCCGGGATGGGGCTGGGGAAATCCCGGGATAGGGAAATCCCGGGATGGGGCTGGGGAAATCCTGGGATGAGGATGGAATCCCGGGATGGGGATGGAGAAATCCCGGGATAGGGCTGGGGAGGAATCCCGGGATGGGGCTGGGGAGGAAATCCTGGGATAGAGATGGGGCTGGAATGCCGGGATAGGGATGGAGAAATCCCGGGATGGGGCTGGAGAAATCCCGGGATGGGGCTGGAATTCCGGGATGGGGAAATCCCGGGATGGGGCTGGGGATGGAATTCCTGGACAGGGCTGGAATCCCGGGATGAGGCTGGGGAAATCCTGGGATGGGGCTGGAATTCCGGGATGGGGAAATCCCGGGATGGGGAGGAATTCCAGGATGGGGCTGGAGAAATCCCGGGATGAGGATGGGGCTGGAATTCCGGGATGGGGATAGGGAGAGGGAAAATGCCGGGCTGGGGATGGAATCCCGGGATGGGGCTGGGGATGGAATTCCGGGATAGGGCTGGAATTCCAGGATGGGGCTGGAGAAATCCCGGGATAGGGATAGGGAAAATCCCAGGATGGGGAAATCCCGGGATAGGGCTGGAATCCCGGGATAGGGAAATCCCGGGATAGGGCTGGAATGCCGGGATGGGGCTGGAGAAATCCCGGGATGGGGCTG
>NW_024580915.1:0-7577 GCF_017639235.1 Corvus kubaryi
TTTTTTTTTTTTTTTTTCCCTCCTTAGAACTCTTTTCCCTGCACTTTCTATTCCCTTAGCCTGTCTTAGGTAAGGCATCCAAAACCTACTGTCAGTTCTTCAAAACACCAGGCCACCTTTCATATCCTCAAGAATCACCAGGCTCACATTTGTAAAAGGCACATACTTTCTGCCTATTGCAGATCTGCCCAACTGGAAAGGACCTGTTTCCCAGGACACTGCTGGATGCCAAAGCCACTTTTAAAGACTATGCTTCCCTGTGTTCTTTCATGATATCATTAGTGTAATGATGCAAAAACTGGTTGTAGTAACAGAATGAACAAATGACTTTTTGATTAGGGATCAGTGGTAACAGATGTTATCATAATACTCCATATTTAGAGTCTCAATGTTTCCTCACAGGTCTTAGACACTCAGAGTTCATATTGATTTAAAAAATAAAAAGAAATACCACACAACCCCCCCCAAATACATCAGTATTTCTTTGTCCTCTTTCTCCCACCCTCCATCAGCACAGACTTTCATGATTTCACTGTCACAATTTTAGCTTTCTGTGACTCTGACCTTTATTATAAGGCCAACACTTTCAAGTTTACCACGAAATCTGCAAAAACTTATTTATTCATTTCTTCATAAACAGCTTCTGAAGTACTAAAAGAAATCAAACCTTAAAGCTGCAAGCCAGATGCACTCAGGATTCCAGTTCTTGGGCTGAGTCATCTAGAGCCCCTACAAAACCAGGTATCTCCTGGTATTTCATCAAACAATTAACACGTCAAGTCCTTCGCTGGAAATCAACAATATGGCTTTAAGGCATTTCTATCATACTCTCATTTCAGATAATAATTACTAACACTCCCATGTTCTGCTCCTTTTACATTATGAGCACAACTAGCACAACCTAATAATTTTAAAACTTGCAAAAATTTTAATATTCCTGTCATTGGTAAGAAAAGTGTCTGTATACCACCTATAAAAAGTGTTAATTTATGGTGCTTTGATATTTATTGCTTTGCAACGAAGTGCACTAAAAAACAAACCATGCATTGAATATTAAATTGACTTTTAAAACCAGGTGGAATGCTATTCCTTAGCGGAGGCTGGCTGGAGGATTTGTCAGAATTATTTTTAGTTAGGAAAAGTGGATTTCTTAAAACTTTAAATTTTGTCAGAAACAAATTAATTCTGGGGAGGAAAAAAAAAAATAAAAAAACCCCCACACACCAAAAAAACCACCCCAACATTTTACAAGGAAAGAGACACACTTAAGTTATAACCCAGCAAAAAGGCATTCTTCTGTAGGAAAAAGACAGGAAATAAACCTATGCTTATTGAAAATAAAACCCTGTCAAAATATCTCAAAAAGTGTTTGCAGCCTTCTGTTTGAGCTGCAGTGCTAGAAATACTGCTGGGCTCCCCTCACAGAAGCAGCTTTTCACAGGCCTTCCTTAGAACAATGCTGTGCACCCACAGTGGAAAATTATGGATTTGGTAAGTTCTGCATATAAAGCCAATGAAATAAAAAAACCCCAAAAGAACTCCAAACCAGAAAATGAGTGGTGCTTTCATACACACAGCTAGAATTAAAAAAAGTAAACCCACAGTTTAGAGTGTACATGTATGATTTAGAACAGGGTTAATAAGCAAAGAAATCCTCACAAATTCTGGTATTGTCTGGTATAAATTTCAAGGTATGATCCTGTGGTGTGGATCTGCTTTATCAGTTTAAGGTTTCTGTCTCAATTTCTCACATTTCTGATGTGGTGTATTTTTGCATTAGGGCCTACTGCAGAGCTGAGCTGTGTGAATAATGGATTTTACATTGTACTGTCTGAACCATGAGAAAAAAATCTCAGACCAGATAGAATATTGCGTTTGCTGTTTCTTTGTGAGGTTATTGCCAACTTTCCCCCCTTTATTAAGCAAATTTCCAAATAGATATTTCTTTTTCCTTTTTTTTTTTTTAAGTTATCAAAACAGGAATACTTTGCTTAAATAAAAAATGGAATGCTTTTCCTCCTCTAGAATATTCAATAAATTAGTTAGGAATGTCTATTAATAAGAACTTTGCCTGGTTTATTGCTAAAATTCTTGTTTCTTCATGCCATTTGATTAAGTTCTGGACATGAACAAAGACAAATACTATTCTTCTTTTACTATTTTGTGTTGCTATAAGATACAATTTTTTGACAACTTCCATGAGATAGTCTATTTTTGTTTCCTTGTTTTATTTATTATCTAGACCAACACAAATAAGTTGTGCAGGTTGAGCTTTCCTACTGGTTTTGTTAAAACATTCTTTTAAATTTAGCACACAACCCTCAGCCCAGTTTATACCTACGTAGACCAATATAGCAGACTATATTATCTTGACAAAATGAAATAAAACAATAAAAACACATCAAACATTCTACATACTGGAAGCAATTTAGAAAAAACTGTTACCCAACCATAACCACTTCATATTAATTACATGGAGAATAAATTAATGTGTACTGAGTTGCAGATATACAGTTTAAGAAGTGATACTAGACGACTGAATGCAATTTCTCACACCTCTTATTCTGAAATCTCAAAAGCTAGAAAAAGGGGAAGTGGGTGACATCAGGAAGAGAATTAAGTATTAATATTCCTCTTCACTGTGGTCTCATACAAACGTCCTTTCCTAATGTCTTGCTAAGTTTAAGCTTTCAAAAACTCAGAATCTACAGAATTTTTCACCACCAAAAATTAAAAAGATCATCAACAGTGTTTATCTTGGGTAAAATTAATTCAAATCCCTGTTAGAGGGTCAGAAGGAACATACATTAGTGCTGCACTTTTCCACATGCAAAGAAGTCTTCTAGACGCTGAAAACTGGCACTACATTTATGGGCTCATAACCATTGTCAGCCAGACTGCAGCTAGTGAGCTGTCAGGAACCTTGCCCTGCTGAGAGGCAAATGTGACACGCTTCCCAAATAAACTTATTCCCTAAAGTGAGGTGAGAAGTGAGACTAGAAGAGGATCATCTCAATGGCCAAGTTCCTCTGAGTTCTCAGAATCTTAGTTTATCTTAATCTCTCCTCCCTATCATTCTCACTCTTGCCTTCTTTGTGCTGAGTGGAAAAACTTCTCCCCCAAGCCTGCCTGAGTCCACCATGGATTGGTTTGTCCTGAGATGCCCAGAGCAATTCAGTGCAACAGCAAACAAGTTCTAGGCCAAAGCATACCCAGTAGAGATAGCATATTTTAATAAACACATGAATTTATATATATATACACACACGCACATATTTACATACACATAAAGGAAAAAAAAAATGCACCATACTGAGCAATGAAAATATTTAAATTCACCTCGTCCTAAGACGCATTTCAATCAGTATCAGTGACACACTTCAGTTTCTGCAGAATTACCCTCTACTAAATACAGTGTTTCTGTGTTTATTATGGGAACCAAATGCTTTAAGCAATTGAAGCTGACACCCAGCAATTTCTAGCAAAACATGTCAGTCCTAAGCATCTTAAAATATAACCTTGTTTTTAGGAAACTGATCTGTTGGCAACATAGATCTACAATCAACAGTGCATCTCAAGATGCTAAAAATTCTCTTAAAAATGGAGATATCTTCCAGTTTCTTGTGTACCATTTTTTGCTGACTCCCCTCTCTGAATACGAATTTATTCAGGGGAGAGAAAATATTTAAACAACAGGGCCATGACCAAGATCAGAACCTCTTAGAACTACTGCTGCACTGGTTATGCATTACAGTAATAGCTACTAAGAAGTGATTCGCTTTTGGAGCAATGACCAACAGTTACTATGGACTGCCCATCTGGGAGCTCTGGAGGAAGTAGGTAGGTGTATTTGTCACAATCAAGTATATACAGCATGCCCTCACTGAAAAAGACTGACAGCTACATGTAAAAAGCACATGAGGTGTTCAGAAAAACAGGTAAAGAAGGCATCTTTTTAGAGCAAGATTAGTATAAACTGTGAAATTTTTCTGTGTATCATTACAGCTGTGTCTTCTCCCAGCTGTGCTACTCATACGATGTAGCAAGATTATATAAGTAATACTACAATATTGAAATTTCTCTTTCCTCAGACTTCACCATCATTTACCAGAAGTCTTTCATTCATAGCCAAAGTCCTGAGATAGATTGGTATTTTATATTGCTCTTTAAAAATCATCTGCACTCTTTACACTTCAAGTCAAAGCTGAAACACAAATTCTGTGGCAAAAACAGAATCCAAAGCTTACAGTATGGATAATATTTTATTCTCAGTGGAGAAGGGTCAAACTATGCAACATTTAAACAAATGTAACATGTCTTTGGGTGCTGGACCAAAATTCTTGTAATCTCAACCTCATGTTAATTGTTTCTGATGTGTTCAACACAGAAGAAGGGTTATCTGCCAAACCATGATCTAACTGGTAAAAGGGGAGAGAAAAGTCAAAGCTCTAACTCTTGCTCTAGAGTTCGGACAATTAATTTTCAAAAGCTGGATGAAATACATTAAAAAAACAACACCCCAAAAAATAGACTAAAGCTTTACAGTATTTTGGATATTCATCACAAGTATAGGGAAATTCCTTCACATTTTCCCAATATGAAGAAATCTAATCTTTGCCACTTGTCAAGAAACATGGGTATAATTACAATATTTTCCATAGGCTGCTACAGACCAACATTGCAATAATTCTCATATCAGTTGAGCAGCAGGAGGAATTTAAACCTGGTTTTAGTCAAGCCAAGAACATTTGTTTAAAGGAAGCTTCCAGGAAGCGAGCGCTGATACTTTTGCAAGACACAGCTTGTGTTTGTGTCTAAAAATCTGCCTACGGAAATTGCTTTCCCTGAAGGCTACAAGAATATGTAGCTTTCACGTACAGAATATGTAGCATTACTCATGCTGGGTGCATTAAGGAGTCAGCCTCCAGCACAGCAGAACCCGGGGAGTTATCTGCATCTTCAGTCAAATCTGTGGGATTTAAAGAATCTCCAGAGGACATTCTAGAGTATCTACTGATAGGAGCAACACCAAACTAAGCAACTTTATGGACTTAGCCCTTCATGTTTGTTTGTTACGTCAGAGAGTGACTACTTGTTGCTGTACTGCTTTGTCATTTTACATTACAAGCAACTGGATTAGACCTTATTTTGTGGCAATTCTGCAACCCATTAGTTTTAATTATTAGAATGCAACTCATCTAATGTAGCCCTGTATCACCCTAGGAGCAGCTAGTTTTAGTACTTTGTCTCTCTGGTTACTGTTTACAAATTTTGAATGCATATGTAATGGTCTACTCAAGTCCAGCAAACATAAATTTGTTTCCTGTGTTCAACCAACCCAGCTAGCTTTTTGTAACATGCTCTCATTTTGTTGATTTGTTTTAGAGTTTGAATTTCATATTCCATGGTTCACAGGAATAAAGATATTTGCCATTTTTCTTCAAAATTCTTAAAATCCTAAAATATTTCTTTGACAGTTCCTACTATAAAAAGGGGGTGGCAGTGGCTTAGTCCACAACCCCACTAAATGCTCAAACATGAGAAATCTGTGTGAGACTGGGCTCCCCGAGACCACCCCTTCAGCATTAGCCAGTACCCTTGTGTACATCAAGATCCAAGCACATGTAAGAAAGCCAATATAGATTTAGTCTACATTGTACATGGTCCACATGTTTTAATGGACTACACATAGGAAACTGTCTTTAGTTTTTGGAGTCAGAGAGCCTTAAATAGCCCTTATTATCCAATAAGAAAATAATAGTCTCTTATGCAATAATAATTACAGTTCACTATAGCATACTAATTAGTCATTCAAAAACATGTGGTAATGAAGTGTTTATTAATTCCTTGAGAAGTAAAACAGTTTATATTCCTTTCTGTTTCAGCAAAATAGCTAATAGGATGAATAATTTTGTCTAGTTAACTACAAAAAGCAGTTGCTTCTGAAGTCCAAAATCATTGAATTTTGTTAGTAACATTTGACTGTAGCTGAGAGAGAATTCAGACAGATAGCAACAACATCAACCTGAAATTCTCTTGGCAAAGCTCCAGAAGTAGACAACCACCAAACCTCTACATTTATTAGGCTTTTAATATGCTTTTCAAGCAATAGGAAGCCAACCATTTCCTCCATAGATTGGCTTATTAATCTATAAATACATTTTTGTTTGGAGCTTTTGGGTGTGTTTTTTGTTTGGTTGAGTTTTGGTTCTAGGGAGGTTTTTTTTTCTCCTTTTTAACATTATTCAGTGTTGAAAGGTACTACTAATGGTAAAACACTACAAACCCTGCAAATTGTGGTGAAATGAACTTACTCTACAACTATTAAGAATGCTAGTGTAGCTGCTGGGAAAGAAAAAAAGGGTGGTTTTAATAAAGAAACTCATATACTCTGTGCTGGCAGGAATTAAAGCAGTTCAAAGACTTAATACTGAACCTTTTAAAAAGTGCATGAACACAGTTTCTCCAAATTGCATTTTGTTTTTTAGTAACATACTGGCATGCAGTCGAAAGAGTGGGAAAAGGAGTCTGCACTGAAAACCAAAGTTTAGAAACATATTTTTTCTATTAAAAATGTGTTGGGGAACAACAACTTGAAGAAAGAAGAGACTAGTGCATTAATTTCTTCTTCCTCCTGTGAACTACTCATAAAAATAAAGTCATAGGCCAGCACTGCCACTAGATAGTTCCCTTTCATATCAAGAGTTACAGGAGCAGACTCCAGGAAAAGCAAAAAAAAAAACAAACCCAAAAAACCTAAAACAAACAAACAAAAAATAAAAACCAGTAACAACAAAATGTCAGTCTTCACATAGCAGCAGGGTGGTAGGTGTTCTTGCTACTCAGTCATGATCATTCTAGTGCTGTTGTCATTATTTTCTTACAGAAGTTATTTAATCTTATGCATTAAATTCTGCTCCCTTAAAAAAAAAAAAAAGTATATAAATTTGATGCCACTTTTTTATCCAAATTCTATCTTCCATGCTATTGAAAACCCCCACATTCAGCATCCAGCAGGAAAAAAAAACCCCATTCTGAATCTGACAGTTCGAAACCGTCGTTAAATAAGAGTATTTTTTAAAATCTGAAAATCTCTTCATTTTTTAGTGGTGTTCAAAGTTCTTATGAACCAATGCACTCATTTTATCATCATTTCTGAAACAGTTTTAAATTAGGTTCAAGACACGTATCTGGGGAATATGTTAGTTTTTATCCTGAGTATGTTGCATTGAAAAATAACATTTAAATCACCATAGCTGCAAAAAACTACATAGAATTTCATACCATCACAAGTCTAGATTTTCTGTGTAAGTTACATAACAGGCCACTTCAGAACTCACTGTTCATAGAATTTCAACCACACGTGTAATTGTTATGACAATCCATTTACCAATCTTTGAACAGCTGTCCTGGGGTGACGTTATGAAGCCGCTTTATTCCTCAACCGTCCTTTCAATGCCCAAGGATGCTGGGCCTTTAGGATGGACCCGGGGGCGGGGCCGGAGCCAGGGACCGGAGGGGGCAGGGCCAGAGCCAGGGACCGGAGGGGGCGGGGCCGGAGCCAGGGACCGGAGGGG
>NW_024580915.1:7587-60097 GCF_017639235.1 Corvus kubaryi
GCCAGGGACCGGAGGGGGCGGGGCCGGAGCCAGGGACCGGAGGGGGCAGTGGAACGGTTCAGCCCAAGGGCTCCAAGGTCTGGGCAGGGCTCGGGAGGGAGTGCTCCGGGAGTGCTGCACTGCTTTTCTGGGGTTCCTTTGTGTTCTGGCTAGCTGGAAAAGGTTGTTGGTTTTTTTCTTGCTCTTTTTTTCCTTCCCTTCCCCTTGCCTCGCTGCTTCCCTTCCCTCCTTGCCGTTCCGGCAGGCCCGTGGGGTGGCCTCGCTGGTCCAAGCCCACGTGTCTGTTCCCTCTCCAGGAATTTGTTGTATTTTGAGGGGTTCTACCTGTTCTACCCTGGTTTGTTAGTGTGCTAATAAACACTTCGGTGTCTTTTTCCCCACTTTTACTTGCTGTGACCCACTTGTCCTATTGGTGGAGGGAAAGGGGAGGCCCTTTTCCCTTCGGAGGAGACACTCATTCCAGAGTGTTTCCTCCTGAATTTTTGTCTCCAAAACCAAGACAACAGCCCACATCCATTATACGACTGAGGAAAGATATGCCTGTAATATATTCCTATAGACTTTGTACTTCTGCACGTGTATTAGGTATTTAGGAGCTAGAACATGCTAGATGAAAGGATTTAAATTTTAAATGTTTGGTCCAATTTTAAATTTAAATTTTAAGTTTAAAGAAGGTCTTCTCATCTTCTGGAAGACAAAATTGGCTCATTGTGAGGCCATTTTGAAACAAACAGATTGTCAGGAAGGTGTTTCTCTTACTCCAATTTCCAGAGGAAAAAAACAAGGGCAAGAATCTGCTATAAAGTTTCTCAAAATTGTGCCAGCCTTGGAAGAGTGTGTGAGTACAGACAGGTGTTATACTCAAAGTAGAAAAAGGCTCACAAACATTAGAACCATTCCCCCATGCAAGCCTCTGACTTCATCTATTACTAACTTTTTTTTTTAATAGATTATTTCATGCTGGAACATAGCCTGATTCTTACATGTTCACTGGCAAGTAAGATGGGTGCATACACAATGTTTCCAGAAATGCTTAATAAGGAGGGGAATGCCAGCTTTCCTTCACACTTCACCTTGGATCAAAAAAACTCAAACAAAACCACCCAAACCCCAACAAACTTCCTTTACAGAAACCTAGCCAAAACCCATGAAACGCTTCTGTCTGTGAAAATACAGGTTTCCAAGGAAATAAGATTTTATATATCAAGAGCACTAAAAGGGATACCGATAGTGTTTCTTGAATCTTTTTTTCCTCTACTAGTAACTCAGTTTCTAGGAAAAAATTATATTTATGCCACATTATGTCAGTAAACAACAACAAAAAAACATGAGCCCCCAAAAACCTCAAAACAGAGAAAAAACCCAAACCCTGTCTTCACTAATATAAGTAGGAATATTTCACTTTTCTACACGTTTAGAAAGAGATACTGAATTCAAATTTTCTCTGTAATTCACAATGCAACATTTGCTTTAATTATTATTTTCTGTTGTATATATGGATAGAATCAGGTAACACCCCATCCTTTTCAAGAGTCTTGCAACAAGGAGCAGGAGGAAGCAACAAAGTTTTGTCTGTAGATTCAGGAGAATCAAGTAGGAATGGGAAGTGCCCTTAACTGCTGATATTAGCTCCAAAATTAAAAAGAGCCATGTAAATTTGAGATAGGATTTACAGATATGAAATTATGAAGCCAAAAATTAGGATTTCTGTCCAAAACTAGCCCCATTACAGAAATGCTGTCCAGTATTTTGTAGGCTATTTAACTCATTATCCCTAACTAATTATGATGATGAGAATAATGCTAAATATATTCCAGAGATGTGCATGAAGCATCAGTGCAGGGAGGTGCAAACAATTTTGTGACTGAAATTCTTGTTCCATACACCTTAACACTGAATTTTCTGTTCTTTACCTGTCTCCTTTTCTAATTGCCACACGCAGTATGGTTAATACTTAACATGCCTGCCACCACAGCCTGTCAGGGTACAGCAAAGCCTCAGGTATCTCTCTCTACCGTCCTGACTCCCCAGGGGGTTACGGTTCAAGCAAATGCCTTATCAGCCAAAATAAAAGGGTATGCAAGACCTACAGAGGTAAAGCAGGGACTGCCAATGCTTTCTCTTTTTGTTTCCCTCCCTCCCATATCTTGTGTGCCTCAAGACAAAAGAGGATAGAAAGCAGCAAAGAACACCATGGAAACAGACACAACAGAAAGAATCAGGGGCTCAAACCTGATTGTTTCCTTATTAACTTAACACAGATAATCCCAGAAATATGCTTTACACTGCGCACTGGCTGAAATTCTCTTTACTAACAGCTTGAAGTTTCTATCTTTATCAATTCATACTGTGCTCAGAGCAACATGATTTCACACGTAATTCTGTGGAAAACTGCTTTTTACAAGGACATGCAACTCTGTTAGCTTCTCCTGATGATTTAAACAGCCCCCAAAATCAAATCAAAAAGATTCCAACTTTTGTCAGGGTGAGTCTTTTGTTTTTTTTATTGTTGTGTTTGTTAAGAAAAATGGAGGGGAAAAAAAAAAAAGACATTCCTAAATCCACAGCCAGGGTAGTCTTCAGCTCCATTCACACTGAAGACGAGACACTTTACAGCAGAAGGTAATCAATAATTTTCCTGGCTCCTAGGTTGCACCTAGGTTTCCTTCCAGCCCGCAGGAGGGTGGAGACTATGGAGTGGGAAGGCTTATGCACAGTCAGGTCTCACCCCAAAACAGGACCATAACTGAACTATAACAAAACTAGGTATACATTAACTCAAACAAGGCCATCCAGAGACAAAACACTCTGAAGTCCTGATGGTCAAAGCTTGTAAGCCAATTAGTTTTAATACAATTTTGTGATTTGTTGGTGTCATTATTAAGGCTTCATGGAAAACAGAAAGTTTGGAGATTCCCCAGAGAATTAGCTTTAAAAAGGAGTATCAGCTGCCTCTTCCTTTCCTGCTTGAACAGAGAGAATATATCTTCAGAAAATCAAGTAGCTATGTGTGTTAGTAATCAAGGGTAAGATACAGGAGCAAGGCTGGTTGTTGAGTCAGTCGTGGCCTTATATGCAACAAGAAATCGGGACAGTTATCTATTCTGCTGAATACATGTCAGAAAATACAGTATGACAATGCAAAATACGTCTGCTCACCTTAACAAAATGGAGAAACCTGCCAGAATTTATGCTAAATTCTGCTCAAGAAGTGTACGGTGAGGCTCACAAAACAGTCAGGGAGGACAATAGCTGTCCAGAACAGCACCTCTGGATGTTGACACATGTAAATCAAAATGTAAAAGATTAAAGCAAGGGTTACTAAACTTGCATGTGCTTTAAAGTAATCCTTCAAAACATTTTAAAAGGCTGCATGTACTTTTTGCTTCTTTGTGCTAGAAGGAATTCTGGCAAAATCCTAGAGAGCCATAATCAGTGACCTGGTTTCAGCTGGGATAGAGTTAATTTTCTTCCTAGTAGCTGGCACAGTGCTGTACTTTTGATTTATGGTGAGAATAATGTTGGATGCTTTAATTGTTATTAATTCATTCAATTGAACAATAATGTTTGAATTGTTGCTAAGCAGTGCTTACACAGATTCAAAGCCTTTTCTGCTCCTCACCCCACCAGTGAGGAGGCTGAGGGTGTGCAAGAAGCTAGGAGGGGAACAGTCAGCACAGCCGACACTCACTGACCAAAGGAATATTCTATACAATATGGCACCATGCTCAGCATCTACACTAAGGGGAAAGCTGGCTCAGGGCTGCTGCTCAGGAGCTTTCTGGCAAGCAATTGCCTTGTGTATCACTTGCTTTCTATATTCTAATTCTTTTATCTTGCTCATCATCAGCATTATTATTATCATCAGCATTATTATTATTTCCTCTTAGTTTTCTGACCTATTCAATTGTTCTCAACCCATGAATTTTACCTTTTTTTTTCCCCCTGATTCTCTCTCCTGTCCCACTACAGGACTGGGGGGGATGGAACAGGCTGGGCAGAGGCAGCAAGCAAGTGGCTGTGTGGTGTTCAGCTGCCTCCCAGGTTGAATCACAACAACCAAAAATTACTGGAGCACTTGCCCTACCTAAGGATACATCCTATTGTGCAGACACACAAGTTAGAAAAGAGAAAGAGAACATATAATGGTTTTTAAACCATTATGCCAAATAAGTAATATAATTTGTAAATGCTATACAGATAAACTAGAGAACGGCAGGGGGAAAACTAGATAAAATGTCTCTTTTGCTCAACTTTAAATACAGCAAAACAAACAAATAAACCTGTATACAGTCCAGGAAACAGAGAATTCTATCCTATGCAGTAAATGTCAGAGTACTGCACACCCAACTCCATTGTACTGCCCATCTCAACAATACAGAATACTGAATCACCACATTTCACAGACTTTGCTATCACACAGGAACAGAATTAAGAGGGCAGGTTTTATTTTTTGTTGTTTTTAGAGCCAATTCCCAGATTGGTTATTCTCCTACTGTCATTACAAAGCATTGCTAATACTATACCCTCTCTATAAAACCAGGAAAAATCCAAATCAAAACCCACAAATTGTACAGTTCTCATAGATGCAAATGAATCCTTGAAAAACTTTTTGAAATCTTCATGGAGAGAATAGTGGGAAAAAAGCCCATAACAATAATTCTTCTCCATCAGAGCAGAAAGAGGGTTTACCTTGTAAAAAGAAATCAAATTCCTTCTCTGTATCCAGGAACATTGTGTGAAATTGTCATTTTCCAAATTTCATCCAATTCTCTGTTTAACTCTCCCATTCTGTGGGTACACAGCTCTAGCCACACAGCCCTGTAGTGTTTCTTCTTTTAACAGAAACAAAAGCTGTCACAAAGGGTTTCTAAATTAACTGCCTTCTGTCTCAATCAAAACTAAGGAAATCCTGCTGCTCCAAATGGATCAGAAAGAGGATTTGTGCCCAACTTTAAGACATAGGTACACAAGCACTGAGCTGTGGGAGCGCTGACCTAGCATGGCACTATTACAGCACTGAAACACGTGGGAGAGGACATCTGACACTGGCAGATCTGGACTACACTTTCTGAGATGGAACCTCAAAATGAAGAGTTTCAAGTACTTATTTTGCTCTTAACTTAGCTTCACAACTAGCTTCCCATATTTATGGGATCCAGTCTAAACTAGAATACACTCAGTCATCTCAACATTGTATTTTTTAGTATTAACTGACAAGATCATTTGCTGCAAAAACACCTGACACTCAGACACAAAAAGAATGCTCTGGCTTCAATTATAACACACAACACTGCAAAACATTGTCAAAAAGGCCAAAGAGACACTTAAGGAGGAACAAAATTAGAAGATGAAGTCAGCCTACAATTACCACAACACATTTTGATATATATTTGCACCCCAGCAGATGCTATAGGGGAAATATACCCATAATATGCATATGTTTAAAAAAAAAAAAAAAAGGCGTAAGAATGTCACTGCCTTTCAAATTATTTAAAACTCTTCTGCAAGTTACAATGATGTTCTGAAAATTGAAACATGTTCTTAAATTTTATTTTAGAGTTGAAAACAAATATTTTATTTTTATACAGGTTTTCTCAAACCAAGAAAAGCATTTAGGTTTTCAGGATATGAGAAATTAAAAGCATCTAAAAGCCTAAATTGTCACTGAACCTCTAAGCAACCTGAGCTGGCACAAATCACTCAACCAAGGTATTATTCTCTTATTTTTCAACATCCGTTCTGTATATAAGATATGGTTATTTTTATCCTGAAAAATCTCATTTTTTCCATAGTAATTGCCTTCTTTATTATTTCTATTTAACTAAGAACAAAAAATATGTAGTGAGTGAGTAGGGAATGACCTTTAATGTGCCATGCAGGCACTCTAGTCATAGCATCCCCCAAGACAGGTGGAATAACTGTTTCCTTTAGATAGCTCACAATTTCACTCAATTTGTGTGTAAAACATTCTCCATACACCTTTTCCCTTCCCCTGACCATCCCATCAATTGAGGTCTAAAGCCTCACTTCCAGCTGGGACTTCAAATACCATTATCTCTAAGAATACTAATCAGATTTTTATTGCAATAGTAGATGTACTTAATCTACTGGGCAAACCATGTGATTAAAATATTGTAATTTTATTTTTGTTTAAAGTTTTCCTACTTTCTTTTTCAAGCTGGAGAATGCTTTTTCAGACACAAGATCGAGGTAAAGTTACAATGGTTTTCTTCTGTCATTGTCACCTCAACCTACTCGGTATTTCCTGATCTGATTGCATAACTGGTTAGAAAAACAGATGGGCTCAAGTTTAGAAATACTGCTCAAAAGGTGTATATTTAGACATGCCGTTCATTATGTGGAAGGCATATTTCCACCCACCCACCCATATATTCAATAACATATCTTCCCAGCAACATTAAGAACATGAGAAAAAACAGAATGAAGAAGCATTTATAGAAGCATTTTTATCAAGCAGAACAGACAGGTTTATTATTTTAAAAACTTCCTTAAGATACATTATATTACATGGGGAAAATACTAAGCCAGAGGAAATATCTTCACTATCCCTACCTCTATCCACAGCAGCTCTCTTCTGCTGGAATCTGCAGCAGCAAATATCTGCCCGGGATGAGATCATGCTGGCTGGAGGGGGATGCCCTACCCAAGGAAAAAAAATGGCACCAGAGATGTAGGAGCCTACTGCTTAAAGGGCTAATTCAGCCTTTGCAAACCTCTGTGGGTTTTACTTTCTGTTCAAGTGTCCTTAGGGAATCAGCCAGTTGTTTTACTTTAGATCATTACATCAGGGAAAAGGCTACCAAAAATTTAATGCAAACTCTTTCCATGGAAGGCTGAGATTAAGATCCTCCAAGAAACTGGGAAATTAAGGCTATTTAGATTGATTTTTAAAGATCACTGTGATAATTAAACATGTTGATTTAAAACGTGCTTAATAAAGCTCAACAAGATAAGCAGTTGGGTATCAGAAATAAAAATTAAATTATGCAGTTATAAGCTAATTTCTTTTGCTAGAGTTTTGGTAAAAAAAAGGTGAACTGCATGAGAGAAATTAAAAATGAGAAAAGAAGAATTAGGCATAATTAAGATTTCATTATCTTAGCAAGACACTCTGAATTATAACAAAAAAATTCAGAATCGTGTAACACAAATCTCCTGTAGTGCCTGTCAAAATACCCCTGAAGAAATATTTTAGGAGTATCTCCAAAACATTACCAATTAACAACAAACAGCTAAAATGAACAGTTTCAGTAAGGTCACCATTTTCTACTTGTTCTAGTGCACTTCCCATGAAAGCTTCTCAAAGTATTTTGCTAACACCCATATATTTTTGCAGTAGTTCTCAGATGTTCACTATGCTGGTTTCCAGTTAGTGCTGCTGACCAGTAAGAACAATTACTAAAACGAAAAAAAATCCTGCACTCTAAGGCTTATATTCCAAAGCAAAACACATGTGAATGATTATAAGCTCAGCTTGGCCTCACACTTTAATCCCACCATAATTTTCTTAAGAACAAAATTTCCTCTTGAAATCACGCAGTTAATTTCTAAATTTTCTGAAACCATAAAAAAAGTGTATTTTTTAGAATGAATTGAGGCCTAATACAGAGACAGAAGTGTCACTTTCCTTCAGATGTCTCTTCTGGCATGCATTTAAAGACTTTTATTAGTCATATTCTAGGAGTTAATTTTTTTTTCCATTTTTAACAAAATAACAAGTCAACATTTGATTAAATATTTCAGTGCTATCTACTAATACATTACATTGAAGTAGGGTCTCAAAACAAATTTGTCCTTCGTCCCATCCACTAAAAAGCCTCTCAGAAGAACCCTGAACATCCTTGGGTAAAAATTTGCTTTCATACCCGCTTAAGGGCCAGCTCTCTCCCTGGAAACAGGAGTTAATTATTAAGAGTTTTGATATTTGCATCTGATATACCTGCAAGACTTCTGAGCCTCCTTCAAAGCTGGGGTCACTGATGAAACAAAAAGAAAACGAAACCAAACAAACCAGTATGTGCTGACTTTTGTGCAAAGGCTGTTTTCAGAAGAATGCAGAGCTCTGGTGCAAACTGATAGCCCTGTCAGCTTTCTGCATGAGTAAACAATGCAGCACCCTGCCAAGTGACACAGTGACAACAGGTCCCTAGCCTTTCCTGCAAGATTTCTTCTACCTTCTCCATTAATTAGCAGGGGATAATCTGGCAATATGCTGTGCTCCCTGCTGTTTCTCAGAGCCTTCACGAAAATGGAGATCCAATACCTTGAATCACCTCTTTTTTAAAGCTTTCTGTCTTCCTTAAAGACCACTTAGCATTTCTCAGGAAACTACAAAGCAGACACTGGGTGTTAATAGGAAATAATGATGGCAGCTAGAGAATTTAATGGAAACTACACAGGAAAAAGCAAGGTCTGGAACAAGCCTGGTCTGCAATGGTCTGTTTCAACAAAATAAATGGACCAACAAAGTGATATACATTGACTTCATACTATTGTTTATTCTACTTGTGAAGTTGCTATACCCGTTTATGCTCTTTACAAAAGAGAAAGAAAAAAATTTGCTAGAAGACAGCACATTAATTATTATTTCTCTTCCACTTCTCTGCACTGCTAGTTACACAGAGAAATTGATCATGCTTCAGTAAAATTCACCACAATATGTCAAATTAACATATCAATATGATATACTGGTGCCACCAGACAAAAAATACCATGTTCCTCATCTACATTCTGCTCCTCGTTTGCTCCTAAATTAAGTTTTTCTCACTAGTAATTAAATGGAACATACACATAGAATATAATTAGATATAGATTTATTTCAATTTTTTCCTTACCCACAAAGCTGTAGTTAGACACACAAACTCATCAAGAAAACTAATTTCAGACATTCCCATGTAAAACTGCCTCTCATTCTTCCTCAGTATATAAAGGGTTTTTTTCTTTTTTCCTCATTTCAAATCAGAGTTAAGAGAGATCATCTTGAGAGATATCAAGGGTAAGTCACAAATTAATAAATAAATGATATTCAAAAGAAAAAAGTATTAAAATCAATACAGAGAAATAAATTTTATTTACCTTGAGACCAGGGTCTGTCAGATATTTTTTATACTATTTCCTGACTGACTATGAAAAAATATTTGCCAAAATGTAGTTGATTCAATGACACTCCTCCTTAGAAAAAGGGTTTTTTTCTTCAGGGAAAACATTCTGGTCAAGATCAGGGAAGGAAAGTCTTAGGGCTCCACATAGGTATGCAAGTTTCAGCACATCACAGGTGAAGGTTATAATCACATAACCAGTAGTAATCCTTCAAAGGTAATTCCTAAAACATTATTAGAAGAATAGAGCTGCTATTTTTTAAATAATTAACGGGCTAAGAAGTAGATTATTCCCCCAAACCAGTTGTAGTAATAATCAGTACAATCACATGGATGTCGAAGTCATGATCACATTGTGGGTTCACACAAATAGAGCAGCTTCAGATGGAGACACTGAGACAAAACATTCAAAGAATATCAATAATTTGGTATTGCAGCCCTTTGTCAAAGATATTAAAGGCTCTGCAGAACCTTTGCCATGACAATGCCAGATGATATTTTAATTAATTTCTGTCATCTCCAAGAGTTACCACAGTGACTTAATTTCCATCTCGCCTAAAGGTGCTCTTAAAAGAGCTTAAAAAAATGGACGTCTCCTAAGATAATGTGAAAGCCAAAGAAAACTGCATCTCAAAAATCTTCAGCTGTCTTTGGCAGAGAAGACTTAGCATTTAGCATGTTTTTGCACTATTACTTAAATTGAAAAATGTCACTCACAACTACTGTAGTGGGAAAAGACAAATTCTTAATTAGGTTAGGCTTCATTTTATGTGGTTAGGATAAGCTGTGTATCTATCTCTCTTTGTGTATGCTTATATTCACTGTTAAAGCAAAAGGTTTCTATTCATTGGTAGCATTGTGTTTAATGTTCTGTATTTGAAATGTTCTGGTAAAGAGAAGAGTGATATTGGATAAAGTGGAGAAATATTTAGTACTCCAATCTGGGAAGAAAAACTTGCTTTTTTGTGTAAAATATTGATTGCTTAAGCCAATAGATGCTCCATAATTCAAATGTAATCACTAAATAACCTTTTTCTAAAAAAAAAAAAAGCTAATTTTTTTTCTGCTGTCTGATTTAACCCCAGCTGACAACTTATGCATAGCGCACAGCCTCTCACTCTCCCTCAGGACAGGGGAAAAGAGAATTAAAAGGGCAAGACTCAGAAGCCTTGTGGGTTGAAAAGTTCAATATTGAAAAAAGCTGCAATGAAAAGGAAAATAAAACCTTGGAAAGGCAAATTATGTAAATGAAAAACAATTGCCGACCTCCATTTGACTGACTCCCAGCCAGTTCCTGAGCTGTGGCCCACAGCCAACTTTATATATGGCTTTATATATGTTGAGAATAGCTCCTTAAGGTATGGAACATGCCTTTGGTCAGTTGGGGTCAGCTCTCCTAGTTGGGTCACCTCCCAACATCTTCTGCTCCTGCAGCCTGCTTGCTTGTAGCGTGGGTTGAAGCAGAAAAGGCAGTAACTAAACCAGCTCTTGTCAACCCTGTATTCAGCAGGAAAAACAGAGCTCATACCAGCTCCAGTGAAGAAAATTAATTCTATCCCAGTACAAAAAAAGCACACCTGCAAACTACTGTTCATAAGCTTTTTTTTTTTTTTTTTTTTTAAGAACTTGAAATTCAATATTACTCCCTTCAGAGAAGTTAAATGATTTGTAATTTAGGTCCCTGTTCAGAAAGACATTAAGGCAAAGCCAATAAATAAAGTTGCTTTCCTAAACTGGTACAACAGATTATCTTAAAACATTATTCATTATTTTACCTTCTCCAGCAAAAGTTTGTCTTACAGAAATCTTATATTAACTCTTCAAAACTTTTGTAGCAATGAGAAAAGGTTGACTGGCAAAGGAAAATGTGGATGATGACGATGACTACAGCAAGGCCTTAAGGGTCCTCTTGGGCAGGAGTGCTGCTGAATGGCACTGAGCTAATTGTTCACCATGGTTTCAGAGCTCTGATAGAGGGATAAGACACGTACTCATACGCAAACAGCGTTCCTAGTTCTATTTCCAGGGTTTCTTTTGTAACAGTAAATTATTTGAATATAGTTCTTAGCTCATCTACTGTTTTAACAATTGATAAGAATTTATGAATATTGTATCATGAACAAAGCACATTAATTTGGTAACAATCAAAGGTGTTTGACTTAGGATATTGGATATATTCTTCCGTGGAACCTGAAAGGCACAATCTACAAAAGTTACAGGAGTAATTTCACGTTCAAAACAAAGAAGCATGGCAAGCTGGTGGCAAGTCTGCAAAAGGAAAATGTTTCTCTAAAAAATAATAATTGTACAGCAGAAATCAGGAGACTGTCAGAGATTGCACTAGATTCTACTTTGCATGCAACTGACATGAGGGTCTGAGATCTGCAATGGATGCGCTCTAGAGAAAGATGATTGTGACAACAATTCATATTCAGGGCATATGAATATGCAAAGTAGCAACTACTTTCATTTAAAATAGCAATGTTTTTAGAGGGGAAATATAAAGAATGGTGTGTGGCTTCTTATTTTTTCCTTCTAAATGTGTGTCCCCATTCTGTCAAGTTTAGCTTAAAAAATTCTGCTGGATTCAAATTACATGTAGGTTCACTGTTGGGAAAATTTGGAAGGGCAGGGAAGAAAGGCGAGGAGGAGAGGTAAAGTGAGGGAGTACAATTTCATTTCTTTAAGTGACAGAGAAAATGTTTGCCTTTTTAAAGATTACGTCTTCACTTTTACTGACGGCGTTGATCACTATTTATGTGCCTCTGCTAATATCAAACCTCACAACGATGGCATTTTGATAGCATCTTTGCTTTTCCCCAACAGCATGAATTTACGCAGCCCAATAAAAAGATGGACAATTTTTCTCATAGGATGTGTTTAGATTTTAGATAAAGCAGTTGACAAAGACATTAAAGATTGACTTATAATATTCACCTTCTAAAACACCATTTAGGAATCTAAGTATGCAACTATAATTCCCAAGGTATAGAAATCAAGCAGTTCTTACAAACTTCAGTTGCTGACACTTGTAAAAATTATGATTGTCTATATAGGAATGCAATAACATGCTCAGGGACTCAAAATCCCTAAACTCAGAGTGTTTCTTGCACTGAAATCCACAACCATCTTTTCCTCATTTCACTGATTCAACCACTGATTCATTCTGAAAAGTTCAACAAAGATTGGATTTTCACAAAGTTTGGGAAAAATTTCATGCATTAGAAATACCTTGTGTTCCTTATATAACCTATATTCTAAATCATGGAAGGTTTATGTCAAATCCTATTTGTATCTTTTACACGCTAAGAAAGGACATTCAGAAAAATCTTTTTCAACATGTGAAGAACCATTCATAAGATTCAATAGTGTTAAAAATAAACATAGTGAAGAAAACACTGAGAGGTGTTTCTGTGTTTCCATAGTTACCTTATTTTTTTTGATCAATGATGCAACCCTGTAAAAAGACGTAAGGACTATCAAGGAAAGTTGCTCTTCTGATAGCACATTCTCCTATTATTATCCCCACCTGCTAAAGGCAATAACACTAAAAAAAGTTCTTAACAAGAACTTCCAAAACAACAATTAGTTGTAAGCAAATTCCTTGTCTTCTTCCCATGCTGTGGCAAGTTATGGTGAGCAACAGACAGGCCCAGGAAAGGAGTGTGGATCCTGCACATCTTACACATAATCCATGTGACATTTCTCATTTCTGCTGTTTTCTAGAACCATTCTTAGTTTGAGACTTGGCATGGCCTGATGAACTGATGAAAGTTCCACCCCTTGCTCTCCTATCCCCTCTACAGAGGAACCTTTTTTCTACCACTGCCTTGAATGCCAAGACTCTGCCCTCTGCCCATGACTGATCACCTACTGTCTAAAGCACACTGCCTCCTAGCTGGGTACTGAGGGAGTTGGTAACCTAGAAGAGCAAAAAGACAGCTTTCTCAACACTGTCTTTTTCTTTTTTTTTTTCCTACAGGGTTTTATCATTTATCAAAGAGAATTGTGTTTGAAGTCAGTAGCAAAGCAAGGCATCACTGACAGAGAATACAGGAGCAGTTGATCTTGCTGTCGGTCACTGACTTCCGCCCTGCATCCCAGGTGTGGTGACCAGGTGAGCAAGCAGGATCTGCTCCATTCAGACCCTGGGTAGCCTTCACTCACTAATTGTTTAGGACACACCTTTTCACTTTACCTAAGGAGAGAAGCACTCACAGACACCACAGCCCAGTGACTCTGTAAAGGATCTGTGTATGACTACATGATGGCTTCCCAGACATTTGCGAAGCAAGACCTTGACTTTAGTTGTCACCCTTCAGTGGTACTGCCAAATTGAATGGATTGTCTCTCTGTAAGGACAAACAGCCTTCCTTATTTTTGCAGTGGAACAAATCAGCCAGAGGGGCACCAAAAGAATCTTCTCTCTGTTGTGTCAGCCAAGATTTGCCAACCTCCAGCTGGAAAGTGTCCAACAGCACAAAATGGGGCATGACAGGGATGCAATTTCAAGAGATAATATTAACTCATGGACATCAAAACTGAGCATGCAAAATGACCCTTCCCATCATTATGCAATGATCTCCCCCTTCTTTCTATACTAATTCAATACAGTGGGCATGTGTACTTAATTCTTACCACATGCACTTCCAAATCAGGGAGAGCCAATTTTAAACATTTTTGTTTCTTTTTCAGATTCTGAATCTGTAGAAAGAAAATATCTCTTAAGTGTTATTTAAAAATAATTCTAATCTGCTTATTATCTTTGCTTTTTGCTATTCACCCTTACAACTCAGTGTAAAGACCTAAGTGTGATAAGAATCAAGATTGTCATAAAGGGCTGCTAGATCTTGGTGATCATGTAATCTCATGGATGTCTGCACAGACAAAGGCTTAGCTATTTTGTAGACCCCAGAATTTTTGGTTCCAACATTTCTGCTTTTAATTTTGAAAAATGTTTTTCCTGAAGAAAAAACTTCAGAGCAAGTGAGTAGAAGTTGCCAAAAAAAAAAAAACAAAAAACGCTGTATTTTGAAATTTTGAAGGAGAAAGTTTCATTTTCTAAATGTAAGGAGGAAAAAAGTAATCCAGGAAAACAAAACAAAACAAAACAAAACAAAAAAAAAGCCAACAAAAGTGCCAAAAAACCCCTCTTGGTACATGCATGAAGAACAGCTAGGAAAAATTGAGGTATGAAAAGTACATGTGCTCATTTCATCCTGTGCATACCCATAAATATGGTGCTTTTTTTGGAATCTTCCAAAGCTCATGGGTATCTGCTAAGCTTCATCTCTGGCCCTGAAAACAGGGAGCCAAGCTGAGCTCTGCTTACGTGGCAATACTTTAAACAGGATGTCAGAGTGCTGCAAAAAACTGTAAATGCTAAAATCTGCTTAAAATTAAGGAACTGTAAGAGTGTACAACTTCAGATATTGCAATCTGCTTTAGCTGAGTGTCCCATTTAGGTGCCTGTAAAGTACCATAGCCCAGAGTGACAGCATCAATTTATACTGCTTACATCCCTATATTCCTGCAGTAGTTTACCCTTACACTCTCAACATTCTTCATCCTGCCATGCTAGGATGCATTACACTGCATTTCACCTGCAGAATTTTTGTTACAGATGCAGCAGGAGATACAAAACAAGACACAAAAATAGGGCAGATAATGAAAATGTTTCTTGCAAACAGAGAAAAGTGCTGTAGGGAAATAATTTAGATGCAAGAGATAAGACTTGTATTGTAATTTCTTCTCAGGATGTGCTGTGAGAGGATGAAGATAGAAACTCAAATTCAGAGACAGCACAAGTTCCACTGGAATAGAGCTCTAATTAACTAATTATCTTACCATGAATTATTCAACATAATTTAGACAAGTATCTTGAAGGGGCATATATCAGACAAGGATGCTTTACTGTGCCATTTCCCACTGGATGCCTAGAAAAGTCAACAGTGCACCATATTAGCATGGAATTACTGACAAAACAACTTTTGATTACTTTGGTTGCAGCTGCTTGCAAGCACTGCAAAGCAGGCATATTCTTACAGAATTTTGCAATAGATAAATTGCTATTCAAATTTCGTGTTCACGTATTTTAAAAATTTACTTTCAGCTACTCCATGCATCTCATTCCCAACTACCTCCGTATCACAGAATCAAGCTGAAAGTAATTAGATGATTTTGCCAACCACTTGGTCTGCTAACAGGTTGATTGGCATTAGCTACAAATCTAAGCCACTTCTTAATGATCTGTAACAGGAACACAAAGTTGTGTGGATCAAATCATCTCTGCCAATCGACCAACATGGCTGGCCATCGCACAAAAGCTTCAAAGACTTTTGCATTATGGAAAACTATTATTACGCTTCCCATATAATTGAGATGCATGGAACAACCTGGTAGGTAACACCGTGCTACAAACGGAATCAAAAAACTACCCCCTAAAAAAACATCCCAGTTTCATTTCTGAATAAGCCTGCTGTTAGCCCAACAGTACTGTTGTTAGTAAAGCTGTGTACCAACTCAGGAGGGGGTTCCCAAAATCTGTTTCATTCAGTCAACAGCTTTACGCAGTCCTTCAGTACCAGAGAAAAATAATCTTGTGCTCCATTGAAAAGTAGGTTACGGCCTGACCACGTACTGGTCTTTTGGATGACATTCCCCTTTTGCATCCAGATAAAAAAAGCAATTCTTGGAAATCTTGGCCAATAAAGTTCTGGAATTTCTAGAAATTCTCCATGTTACTTTTATTTTAATGTAAGCATGTTCTTGGTTCCTTATATACATAGCTGATAAATAAAAAGGTGTCTGTTGGGAAAGTTTTTATCTATGCACACTTCAAAGACTGTCAGGTTTAAAAGAAAAGTATGATTTATAAAGCTCCATCTAGGTAAACAACTGATTAAGTTCAGCAGTTCCAAGTTCCAGATTTATCACTTATTCATGGAGAAATGCCTTGAAATCATACACACAATCCCCCTCTCAAATAAATAAATGAAAACGCATGATAAAAAATGAAAACACAGCAATGCTATCCCTTGCTCTAGTGCATTTGTTATAGAGGTGAGACTGTTGGTGAGTATTCCTTTGTGGTTATTGCTGATACACCCTTGAGGAGATACAAGCCAAGAAGCCATTTAGCCGCAAGAGCAGACAGCAGTACTCACAGTGATAGAGCCTGGCTTTACACTGGACTTCCAGAGCACCAGTACAGTGCCATATTAATGCCTTCCAGGTGGGAAATTGCTTGTGTGCCAGGGGAAAGCCAGTAGACTTGGCACATGCCTCTGAGCCTGAGAAGGAAAACACTCCACATTTATATTATACCTGTAGGGAAGAATATGGCAAAACATCTTTCACTGATGCTTTACACGCAGCTGATAACAGACAAAATCAAAAGAATTTTTTTTCTTACAGTTAGACTTACAAAGCCTTTAGAGTTCTTATCCTCAAAGTGCACATTATGCCGTAAACCAGAAACGGCTAAACATCAAGTCTTAAAGAATATATAGTCTAATACTTGCTAGCAAGATGAGGCAGCAGTGGAAGAGAAAGCAGGAAAGATAATGATTGATCATCTTAATTATTTGGAGGCAATGTCCATAAAGCACGGAGTGCTTTAATTAGTCTGTAGAAGAAATAGGGAGCCTCCATTCGGAAAACTTCCACTATGTTGTTCTGTGGTAACCAAGTAAAGCTGATCTCTCTTTTCAAAGGTGATAGATGCGTGTGTACGTATATATAGACACCCAGATAATTTCTGCTTGAACAAATACTGATTTTATGCTGTAAATTGTCACTCAGAGCTGAAACTCTGCAGAGAATGGTGCATTAATAGCCCCCAGCAAGCTGGCATGCAGAATAATCATATCCTGTTTCTTAGCACATTCTCTCTTTTTCATCAAATGCCATGGCTTGGCAGCCTTTGTCAGCCTGTTATTAAGTAAGTACTTCTAATCAAGGAATCACAAATTAGCTCGCACAAACAACTTTTCCATACTTCTTTTTTCTAGGATGAAAAGAATATATTTTAAAATCAATTTATCACATAGACATCCCTGGACAAGCAGAAGGAATGGCATTTTCCCCACTTCTTAGTAGAAGCCACAGGGATTAGCATAACAACATCAGCAAAGCAAGGGTCATGGCAAAGTTACAGTGTGAACTGACAAAGTTACAATGTGAGAGGAGGAGAAGTTGTGTTACCACTGTGGCTCTCTCTTCTTTAGCTGAAAATTGTTTGTTCACAAAAAACCAGTGGGAAGTAGAAGAAGGAGGGGAAAGCTTAGGAAGCAAAAGGAGCCAAGAAATTCTCATAGCATTCTGGTCTCCGTTAATTTTGCCTTTATTAAGTGAAGGCATAACACCCAAACACACATGACTCGTCTTTCCTGCTGGGGAAATAAAGAAGAGGAAAGATGGGGTTCACTTCAACTAGCATAACTAAACAAAAGAAAAAAAAAAAAAAAAAAGAGAAATATGAGAAAAGAATTCTACTTTTTCAGATTTGCAAATTATTAACAATACTCTTTTTTTTTTTTTTTTTAAGTAGATCAGTCTGTACTTGTTTGAAGGAATAATGAACATTCTGGAATGTGATGTGTGTTTAGTCAGCCTCCTCCACAAAAAAAATTGACAGCTGTACTTCAAGATGGATGCTGGGGAAATGCCAGTAATTTCTAACTATGTAAGACTTAAATTACTAGAATTTTACTTGTCCCTTTGGTTTTTTTCAAGAGCCCTTCCACAGCTTTTACCAGAATCTTTCTGGCTTCTTAAAGCAAAATTCAATGTGTTTTACAAAGAAATTGACTGCAAGTGCTAGAAAAAAAACCCTATATGAATGTTGAATTTTTTTTTACAATATTGCTTTTTGGAAATTGTTCTATGCTATTGATAAATACCTGTGGGATTTTTCATATAGTCTGCTTTTTTATTTTGTTAAGAAAAGAATTTAAAATGTTATGATGCTTAAGAATCACTATTACAATGCTGAGTTGTCTAACCTTTTCATGTAATTTTGTGAAAGGAACACGAACCTCCTGGTGAGTTACGCTAAAAGAAAATACCAACTGAGAAGTCACAAGTCACTGAAAACAAAATCCATCTTACTCTCATTTTACTGAATCCAATATGCTATAGAGGCTACAATGTAAGATTAAATAATATAGCAAAGGAAGAGAATCAAAAAAAGAAGGAAGAAATTCAATCTTTTCCAAACAAAACTTAAGGCAACCCACTTAGATGGGAAATCCGAGAAGAGGAAGCTTTTTGTTGATTTACTGCATTTGCATATCTGTCAGGTTTAAGCTTCCTGAAGTTCCCTAGCTAAAATATTATCCAATTGTGCTACCTGGAAAGATATGGCAGCTTTTAAAACTTAAACTGTCACTATATTTCTGTTCAGTTTCTCCCCCAATGACTGAACATTCAAATTCTAACCTCACTTTTGGGGGTGGGGATGAGGGTGAAAAATCTATCTTTGTAACAGCTGCTATGTTTCATTTCAATATGTAGTCAAGCATTTTCTCCAGGATAAGTATTTTTTTAGAAATTGCTTTACATAACAATGTATGTTGTACACTCCATGAATCAGTTCAAGCTCTATTTTGATAGCTCATTAAAAGATGCTTTTAGATCTATATATAAAAAAAAATTCAAACGGTAATAGTAATAATCACCAGCTTGTTTTACCTTCCTAATGTATAAACGAAGACTTACAATGTTTAAAGGGAAAAAACCCAGTCTTTTTAATCTGAATAGAATATGATCCTCAGTGGTATGAGTACGTACAAGGGTATAATTTCTCTCTGTGCCAAAGCCAGCGTAACTGCCAAGATTCACACCAGGACTACATGAAAGGGCAGTGACAACAAAGGCTTAGCAGATCTAAAAAAGTCCCCACACAATGGAAAGCACCAAAGCAAAGCACAAGATTAGGCAAAGGGTCACCATCTGATATTCAGCATAACACAGGGCAACATGAATAGTTCTCGAGAGGTTCAGCAATCAATGATGGAAAACATACCTGCTTAGCTGGAATTTCTCTGACTTTTCTCACAAAACTCAAGAGTTTCAGAGCTCAAAACCCTTTGAGCATTTGAGACTCTCCACCGTACGGTCAGTGAACACTACGTGATTATTGTGTCACAGATTTTTCACAAGCTCCAGGAGACCTTCCCACATTCAGTTCATGCAGGTTAGAAGATGCTCAGCTGGCAGAGGTGTGCTGCTTTTTAATGTCTGCTTTTCCTCCTCGAGTGTCTGCTATTCTCAACAGTCTCTTTCCTTTGGATTCCCTGGCTACTTGGCACATCACCAGGTCACCCTAGGTGTCCCCGAGTCCATTAATGGAAATGAGTATGGCAGTGTGATGTTACAAAGTTGTATCTCCTACACAGCCTTGCAGTGTAACCACTGGGGTGGGAGATGTGGTGCAGGTGCTCCTCCTTGCACCTGCAGCAACATTCTTTCATTTAGTATGGAGCAAATTGATTTAAATTATTAAATTAAATTCAAAGAATCAGCAGATTGTTTTCTCACTGTGAAGAACAGCAATTTACTATACTGTTTATTTTCTGATTTCTCAGGAAGCAAAAAATACCTGCTTCCATAATTATAACGATTCAAGGGGAAAAAAAAAATGTCCTCAGTCCTCTATATTTATTTACAGTACAACCAAAATGGGTACAAATGCCTGAAGAGGATTAACAAAATAGGATGGATAGGTGAAGATCTGTGGTTGGTAAGTCAATATTGGAGAATGCCCCCCAAAACCACTCAAAAACTTAAGCAGAATTGGTGCTGTGCTTGCATACATCAATGTTTTACACTGCCAGCTACCTATTATGTGGAAGGGCAGGCTATCATTACAAAAAATATCTTTTTCATTATTTTGACCCCAGCAATATTCCACTAAAGGCAGAAGAGGGGGAAACCCACAGAATGGAACTTTTGCTTAACACCCAAAAAGACACTGCTTTTCTTATGGATCAGCAAAGTATGTTTGAAAGGCAGATATTCATGAGAAATTGCACTGGGATGGAAGCAAAAGAGAGGTTGGAAAACAAAGGTATACAGAAAGACTGAAGATGTGAGCAAAGATATCCTTTTCAATCTGTAGCAAGCCCTCCATTAAATTTCAATTGCTTGGGCCATTCTTCACACATCTCAAAACCACATGTTCTCACACTCTTAGCTTTTGATTATAAATACAACTTCCACATTTTCTTAATGTCGAGCAGCTATTGCTTTAGGCCAAGTAGTACTTAACAGCATTCTTGAGCGTGTGAAATTTAGGGTAAGGGGAAAAATCATCTCAATTTTTAAAATTTCCAGCCCAGTTTAGAGTAAACATCAGTTGTCTCATCAGCTGCTATTATGACAAAGAATGTACTCCAAGTGCACAGATGTGGATCCTGGAAACAAATTAGGCCTAAAAGATTTTTTTCTTGTTCTCTTCATAAAAAGAACTAAAAGGCTGAATTATGCACTGATTTTAATAACGAACAATATTGGATGACATTTTTTACTTGACAAAGTGAAATTTCTTCCCAACTGTTATTATTTTAGCCTGAGGTTTTTCAAAAGCATTAACCCATTAGTAACTCCTATATCTTCAAGCTGAATTAAAGTGTGAAAGAGCATAAATATGACTTGATTGAATGTAAGGTACATCCATCACACATTGAGGAATTTACAAGACTGGAATTCTCAAAATTATGTTCTGCAGATAATTTGATTTGCTGTAATTGTTTACACCTAAACTCCATGGAGGAAAAGGAAGTGCTATAGTCAGCCTTAAAATCTTACATATGTTAACACTGGCTATCACAGCCTGACATGAATGCCTTTCTAAGGCAATAATTATTTTCTGAACATAGTCAAGATATTGTTTTAATTCTGTGACAGTGGCCAACACTATTTTCTGCATATAGGAAACTAAAATATTTCTAGCTGGTATCACAGCAGTAAAAGACTTTTACAAATCAGATTTTTTTCCATTTTTGCCCAGGAAGATTTGGCCAATCCTTTGCTCCTTTCTCACCGATAATTTGTTAATTGCTCACCTGTATCAGCAGCCCTCAAAATTAATCGAAATTGAAAGACTCTAATTCATGAAAACCCCCAAAATTTGCTACGCCTTCTGCCCTACTCCAATCCCTTTATCTCTGGGGCTCAAACACTGGATTTGTTCATACTGAAGTATATAGCATTTATCAGGGACAGCAAGGCTTACAGATGCCAGTATTCTCTATGGGAAATGTGCATAGGGGGTTTACCTCTGAACAGGGTTTGAAAAGAGGAGCAAACTGATCAAAGCCTGATTAATATCAGAGCATAAAAGCAAAGCAATAGACAGGAGGGGAAAATACACGGGCTGTGTGGAGGAGAAATTAAATGCAAGAACATCCCAACCTGAATCTCTTAAATTTCCAAGTCTGCAATCTTATAATAAAAGAAAATACAATTAATATTTTATTAGTATTGTTATAATAATAAACATAATAAAATGTTAATCTAAAATAACAAAATCAAATATAAGATAATACCTTCAATAAGATTAATATGATTAGCAATAGATTCAAAAGTAACTGGATCTCTCCTTTCTTATCTCAGGCCAGGTGAGAAGAAAACAGTGTATTAATGATCTCACAGCTTTAAATTAATATCTGACTTGATGGAAGTCCTGTACTCTCCTACATCTCTGCATAGAGATTGTACTGCTATAAGAATTTTACTTACTGCAGGTCAAAGACAAGATGTTTTAAACAGTTCATAAAAAAATCACTACTGTTCACTGATCTGTCTTTCTGACCATCTCACAGATATGGCCCAGTATTCCTAAAGCACTTAGAACTGCCTAAACTGTCTGTTAGAATGAGCTATTTTTATGCCTTCTGCTATGACAAACAGATTTGCATTCAAAACAGAGCTGCTTGTTCATGAAAATCAGGAAATCATTCCTTGTCCTCCTGTTTTGCTTGAGCTTGGACATAACTGACGAATGAATGCATTTCCTGAATGAATAGTTACCTACTGTTTGACTACAGCCGATAATTATATTCATAATATTAAATTAATTAATAAAGATCCTTATATAACTATTGTAGATTAGATAAACTTTATAAATTTCAAGCATGAGAAGGATTTTCACACTAGCTGTTGCAGTCCCTGTTACTGTATCTCAAGTCCCATAACAGCAAGGAAAAGATATAGAAAAGAATGTGTTTACAGGATATTTCTCACTCCAGAGCAGGATGCAACCAGGGATTTTGGTGCTTTTCTATCTGCCAAAATCAGGCAAATCTATGAATTAATATTTTCCATATTTCTGAAGTATTTCTTTTTCACACAGTCCTTTCCCAAGTAAGGCCCAATTAAGCCCATTATTGTTGAAAAATGCATAGCTCTCAACAACACTGGACATGGCTTCCCTAAACAGCATGCTTCTATAACTTGGCCTCTCTACATTTTAAAATATTGTGAGTATTCTGTCAAACCAGATGTTTATTTACAAAAATGCACCATGTAGCAATCTCTGCTTTTCACATCAATGAAAATTTTGGGACATTGGAGAAGTCATTGTATCAAGAATACTTAAAAGAAAAACTCACATTTTGAAATATTTTAAATGCCTTAAATGTGAAATAGCACAGTCCTTACATGTTCATTTTAGTCATTTGGTGGCAGTATGTGCAAAGCATATTCAAAGTTTTCCTGCTATGTGAAAAAACCATCTTTAACTCTTTATTCAGCACTCACACTATAAAATTCCCTCTTGCTCTGCCTGATGAAGCTGTATTTTATACCAGTAAATTAAAAAAGAGTAAAATACAAATGGTTTTGTGGACAGTAGTGTCAAGGACCAACATTAACCACAATTACTTTGAGTTCTGTTAGATGGCTTTAAAGACGGTGTATTGCAAAACCCCCGGTTCCCCGGGGGTCTCCTTCCTGCTCCTGTTCTCCCCAGACACCAAAAGCAAAAGGCTGCCCTGCTGAGAAGTGCCTAAATACAGCATTCCTGTTTCCAGGAGCATCTGTGTTTTCCATTTCTTTTTTTTTTTTTTCTGCAAACTGTCTCAGAACTTTACAGTGAACAGGAAACAAACCCAGTGTTACTTTGAAATTCAAAAATATCAACACATCCTTGACCTTTGTCCATATCAGATATGCATACACACATTTCAAAAATAAGCATATATAGGTACATTTTGTATATAATTTTTAACGCTTTTTTAATCTAGAGCAGTAAGAAGTTGCTAGCAAAATTTATGAACTGCTATAATAAAACCGGGATTTGGCAAACTCTTATAAAATAAGTTCAACTAGAGCTTGAATAGATTGAATTTATTTAAACATGTCCCAGTTTCTGCAAGTCTTACTGAGAAAAGCTCAGTGAGAACTCTTCCAAGTTCAAGTTGACAGCTTTCTCATTTCTATGTGATGAAACATATCTATAGATTCATCTAAACTATGAGAAAAATTCCAATATAACATACAGTAAGTTTATGTAGTCCCTGTTAAATCAGCAAGAACTGGAAAGATCAAAAGTCATAGCATTTTAGTTTTACCAACAGACACACAGATATGTAAACATTCACCCTAAGAAAAACAGCCTCCTAGTATTTTGAGTCTAAAAATATACTAGTAAAGCTACTGCAGAGCAATAACATGAACCTTTGTCACAGCAGGGCTCTTTTTAAACAAACTGCCTCTTTAGCAGTACAATTTAACTACAGCATTATAATCCCAGAATATATTCTAATAGTTTGTTATTTTATTGCAGAAGAAAACAGTGGTACTTTCACAACTTAAATAGAACACTGCCAGCTTCAGTTAAACTTGTTACTGCATATAACTATGAGTCCAAATTTAAAAAGAAAACAGAAATTTCAACACGAGAAGAAGAGCAGCTGCAAACAACCAGGGAACAATCTCTCTGCCCCTTAACTTATACAGATATTGAGAACCTGTAAAAATCGTTAATGATAATCATTCCTGCTTCTCAATAAGTAAGACCCTTGAGAATGACTGCATTACCTTGAGAAAATCTCCAACATCATCATCTTCATCTGAAGAACTGTACAACAGCCACTGAACATTAGATTCCATCTTTATTTTTGCCTGGTCTTAATAGTTTTCCTTTTACATTGAGGAGATGGACTTTTGGATACATTAGTTAGAAACCACGACTGTTCAAAACAAGGTAAGGAAGGAACTAGGGGTATCTGACTAGGGGTCACTCTGGAAACACTTCTTTACTCTTGCTTAGTCAGCAGGTCTGATGGACTTTGGTCAAACCTACGAAGGGCTGTCTGCACCCTCTTTCTAACAGCACCTCCAGGTAGCACTTCAGATGCCTTTGCATCTTCTCAACAGGCACAGGGTTGAGTCACAAGGGGTTGGGGTATGAGCCCAGGATCCATCGGCATCGTTCAGTGATCCTCTGCACAGAGCAAACTCAAGAGTTCACTGGCTCTGAGAGCTGTCCCAGGCAGAGGGAGGTCACTGGTCCCAGCTGCTGTGGTCTGGGAGAGCTCAGAGGGTCTCGCTTTGGGCTGCTGTTTTTAGGATCACAAGAGAGGTGGCTTTAGCTGTAGTAGTCCTCCATCCCAGCCACAACTCAGGCCAGAAACTTTCTTTGAAAATTTGATAATGAAAGTATTATCCCACTTGGGTTGTTATTCAGGCAAGAAGAAAAAGTTTCCAAGGCTGGCTGTGAAAATCCAGGTGCTCATTAGACAGCACTAGTTCCTGGGAAGAGACAGTGTTTCTGACAAGCTCCAGAGGGGCTTGCCCAGGTGCAGTTCATCAAGGCCAAGGTCTAGAGAGCCTTGGCCTTCTCAGATCATAGTGCAGCTGAGGGTAGGGGAAAATGCACCACCACAGGAGCCAAGCCAGTCATTCAAAAAAACTTGAGAAGCCAGGAATTACATTATATTTTAGGGTCTATGTTTAGGCTCAAGGAAAGCAGAGTCTAAGGAAAGAGCTGACAGATCTGGTGCAAGACTGGGCACTTCCCCAGGAGTGGAAATGGGGGTTAAGCCCGCAGAAAGAAGCACAAATGCAGCAACTATCAAGCAGCAAGTTAAGCAGCCCACAGTAACACTTTTTTGATAAAGACAGCACATCATTACCACCAAAAAGTATGGCTAGAGTGGTGTGCACTCACATTTCTGGCAAACAACTTTACAGCCAACTCAGAACAAGTATAATATAAGATTCTTTGTACACAAACCCCCCTTAATCACCGTTTTCTTCCAGACTATGTCCTTTGCACAGCTGGCCATCTGTGCAGCCACTTTCATGGTATTTTTGAATCCAAAAGACAGACTCAGGACCATATTCTTTAGGCCTCTAAGAAAAGGGGTTTTCTGACACCTGTGGATCTGGCTGCTGTGGATCTTACTCACAGAAAACTAATATTTACCCAATCGCATCAAAGTACTTGCAGATACCATAGACTGTTGTCTTGAGAGTCTTTAGTTGCACTCTAAGGCTTGAAATCCATTGGGAACCACTAAAGAGCTGTTTCTCATTTACTTAGTATAGTCCATTTACATGTGCATTATGGAAAGCACCACTACTTAATGTAAAATCCACAGGATATTTCTATATTTAATTACTGTTTTCTAAACCATCTATGAGTGCACTTATGCAAATGACACTCCTTGTATAACCTAATGACTCAATTCAACAAAATAGAGGCATGTGTTAACTGCTGAAATCTCTAGGCCGAGCGAGAATCCAGAGGTGGGCAGGCTCTCACTGTGAGATGAGAACACTCAATTTGCAGAAAGCGTTCTGAAAGATCAGTTTCTTAATTATGAAAACTTTCTGGGTTTGTTGCTTCCTTTGTTTCTTTAGAGAAGAGATGATGGCTATTAACTCAGGAAAAAAGTTCTATGGAAGTCTGTCCTTCTAAACTGATTTCTTCCTTTAAATCAATTCATTTTTCCAAAGCCACAGTAACATATCTTAAAGGTATATTATGATACCGGTTTGACTTAGCAAATGTAATATCAGCATTCCTTTGATTTTCAGGGACAATACTCATCTTTTCTTTCAATTAAAATTACTCTCAGGCATATGATCTATTTATTTTTACACACATAAATTAAAGCAAAACACAAGTAACTTTTCATGACATGCAATAAAGTTGCAAACAACATGTCAAAACCACCAAAATTAAGACTCCTGATATAGTTGAAAGTCAACTTCTGTTTTGCAGTCTATAAGTAGAGTCTCATCAATCAAAATTTAAAATTTCTGGCTATGCTTGGCCTATGTATACCCTTTCCATTCAAATCCTGTTTCTCTCATTTCCTTCCTCTTTTCTTTGAGAAACACCTATTTCCTATCACTCTGTTACAGTCATTTTCAATGACCTACACCTGCAACATTCATGCCTTAGAAAATTCAGCACTTTCTGCAAATTTCCAACATTTAGTATCTGAGGTTAGTAATAAGACAGGATGCTCAGACTAACTTTTTTTGGTAGTTTGGGAAAGGAAAAGACATCTATCACGCTGAGGTGCTCCTAAGGTTTATCACAGCTAACAAGAATGGCATGCTACTAGGAAAACGTTTTTTTCCCCTTCCCAGAAAAACAGAAAGAGGGAACAGTTATAATTAGAGCCTGATTTTATTCTGGTACAAAAGAGAATTTATAGCAAGAATGCCTTTGTTTCTTTTCTGCTGTGGCTGATTTACTTATCTACATTATATAACTATTTACGTGGACAAGACAACACCAAAAATGCCCCATGACTTTTTTATACAATCACCAAAAAAAAACCCAAAAAAACCCCCAAAAAAACCCCAGAAAAACCAACAAAAAAACTGCCTTCCCCCCCGCCAGGTGTTTATGAAAAAAACCCTAAAAATATAAAGAATTAGCTTAATCAAAACAATCATCTCTTAGTAGAAAGATAATATAGCTCAGACTTTTTTTCCCAGTTGAAGTAAAATGACCACTTGGAAAACTGGAGTATCTTAAAATATAGAGCTTCTAAAGTTAGCGACAAACTCAAAAAAACCTGAATCTACCAGTGCTTGGAACTGCTACAGAGCAGTACTTAGGGCATATGAGCCAAGCATGATCCCATTATCTTTGTAAATTAGATGTCAGTTTGTCTTTATCACAGGCTGTAAAAAGTGATTTTCTTGAACAATTGCTATTGAGTTAAAGTCCGTCTGCAGTTGAAAAAAAAAATAAAATGCACAAGTCATCATTCCCAGCTTGTGTAAATCAATATATACTTGATAAGTAGTAATTTATTTTACATTCTGGAGATTATTTTGAACTGATGGAATAGTCTGCTGCTTAGATTCAATAACAAATGTCAGGCTCAAATTCCTTTACCAAAAGAGTTGAATTTAAATTTGGCTCTGGACCAAAAGACCTCTGGAGATTTCATTCAACTGAAATTATTCTATGATTTAAATTATCTTCTTTGTGTTTCTTTAAGTCAGTTTGAAGACAATTGTTTGAAGGATTTCTCATGAGATCAGTTCTGATTCAGTAAGGCTGATCTATTTGAGATGTTACATGTTGAAAAACAAGACAAACTTTGAGGCCTTTTGGTTTTGTAATGGACGTTCAATATTTCAGGCTATTAGTTAAGGATAACCCAAAGGTTTTAAACAGACATGATAAAATATGTAATATTTCACCTTAGAACTAAGAAGAGATGATACAATATAGAACAAGAAAAAAAGTTTATGTGAGAAATACATACTAAGACCCATTTCAGATGCACTAATGCATATTTCAGTGTAATCTGGATTACATAAATTCCTCACAGACATCTAGATTCTTGGAGAAAAACATGCTTTCCATAAGACATCAACATGAAGCATTTTGATGGACATGAACTCTTTGAGTGCAGAGCCTCCCATATTAGACTAGTAAAATGTCTAAATACAAAGTTCAAAACCACTACACTAAAAGTAATTGATGTGGCAAAAAAACCTCCTAAACCGAGTATTCAAGCGCATCTAGTTTCCTTTATGGATTAAAAGTAAAACCAGCCAAAAATGTACTTAATTTTATGCAATTCGTTAAATAAAAAACAATGCTGAAACTTGAAAAATAGTTTCTCTGACCAGATAAACTGAAACCTATGGAGCATTTTAATAAATGTGGTTTTGTTTATTAGAAATAAAAAAATAATAATTAAGCACTCCACAGATTTTCAGGACTATGAAAAATACAAAAATTTCATGAAGTGTGAAATTCTTTTCCTGAGAAGCAACATTCCTCAGATCACAGGATAATCAAGGTCGGAAAGACCTCAGGAGACCTCTACTCCAAACTTATGTTCAACGCATGCTTAAAAATACTTGAAGTAGAGCACATGACAGCATACCTTCCTGTAAGGATATTGGCAGTATTCAAATCTCAGCTGCAGAAATATGTGCTAAGAGGAACAGGTCTTCAGCTTAAAGCTTGTTCTGCAGCTGCAGACCTACACCAAGAACAGCAACAGTGGCACTAACACCACTCGCAAGTCTTAACAGGGGAAGTCACTCTCCAGGGAAAAGGAGCAGAGGAGAAAAAAAAATAGCAACCTGGACATTTTTAATATAATTCTGTGTGCTTTTCACTATAGCTTCAAAAGAAAGGGAATCAGCCCAGCTAGAATTGAGAACAGTATATATTTATTCATAACTTAGGCAACTGTAAGTGAAAGGCATGAGTCTTAAAGGACCTCAAACTTGAAAGTATCTTACACAGTCCCCCATATGAAACTTAATTCTGGCAGTATTGCTGCAGGTGGACTGCACTTCATTCCAATTCCTAAGATGCAATTCTAAGGTATTATGTAGTTTACCAGCATCATTTTCTATCCCTTACAAAAACCTCCATAATACTTTGCGTATACCCAGGTATTTTAATTTTTCATTTTGAAAAGTTACGTGCGTATCAGAGGAGAAAATGAAATATTTTAAACAGCACGTTTATTCAAGTCAGCAACTGCTCTTTTTACAGGATTCCCCAATGTGCATATATTGCATACTTCTCTTAAGTAGACTAATTATCTGAGCCCAGGTTTTTTTAAACAAACTGGTCACCAAAGGAAAGAGTGAAGACATGAAAGTGCCAGTATCATCAACACTTACTCCAAAAAATGGGAAAATTATTTACAGTTCTCTTTTTCTATGTTCAGGACCTGAAAAGTAAAAGGACTTTTACTATGCTCAAAGTAACAGAGCAAAGTATCCTTCAAATAGGAGTGTAGTTCAAAGAATTACAATCAATTTATTTCTAGGAAATTAATATTTTTCTCAAATCTGTAGCATTTTAGATGTTTGGAAACACCACAGAATTTAAGTATTATAAGCAGAAGTCTTTGATTAAATTTTCTCATTAAAAAGCCCTTACATTTTTACTATTTCTTCATGTTTTCTTGTGTTGTGTTTTACATCATCATCATACCAGGGGGGCATTTTCAGTCTGCTTTAGTAGAAAAAGAAATAAAATGACAGTGGAATGACACTGTCACTGAAATATCATCAACTTTGAAAGATTGTTTTTATGATGACACTTTAATTTTATTCTGAATCCAATTTGTTTTAATGTTTCTATCATCTCAGTTTCCTGGAAACAGATATAAATGTGAAGGTAAGCTCGAGATGAGGAACTACCTCATCTGGAGTGGTGTTTAAAAGAAATTGACTATAAAGAATTGAAAAGAAGTGAAACTTAACACAACATTTCTCTTACTTTCATGAACTAGCCAAGATTACTCACACACACTTAAAACCAATGACTATTTCAAGAACAGAGCAGGAGTTATTTCTCTGGAAAAAACAAACTCCTTGAACAAGCACATCCCCTCTCACTGGGATGGGTGGCACTTACCTAGAGGAAAGTTGCTGTTCATGGTGACCTGCCCACACAAGCATGACCTTTGGGTACAGCTGAGGAAGCATAGGCACTGGCCTCTTAATGGAAGCTATCCTACTTTTCTCTCCTCAGTCTCCAAGTAGCTTTAAATTGTTTTTAATCTTCTCCTCAAATCCTTCCAGAAGAGCCTTGGCTGCCTACCTCTCCACGAGGATTAACCAAGCCAGAGCCTAAATGACTAGAACGCTACACCAACCTCAGTGCTTCAAAGAAATCTCCTTTGTCTGTAACTACCACCACAAGCAGCTGGGAAGAGGTTGCCATAAATACTGACAGCTGTGTGAACAGGAGGGTTCAGGATGGCTGTGTAAAGAGAATTGGCTCCTAATTCTGAAAACCTGGCAGTTATTTGTCTCCGAGATGGGCTAACAGGGCAGTTGATGGCCAGACAGAAAAAGTTAGGAGAGAATCTAGCAGACTGAATCTGGCAGCTAATGATTTAATAATACTAACACATGAAAGCCCATCAAAATGGTTCCAAATGGAGTCTTTTTTTGTTCTATTCCCATTGTTTTGGCAAAGTCTTTGCATGACAGTAATTTAGTGTTTCTCCTCATCATTTGCCTCTTGCTGAGGGCCATCTACTTGCATGGTGGCCTTGTGGTCCCTAGAGCTGCAGGACTTCCAGGAACACATCACATCTGGAACAGTACTGCCTTGCTGACTTTTTTACACAGATATCTGAGCTAGGGCTGTCTCAGTGTAGTGCCAGTGAACTCTTCATCTTCTAAAGATTGTTAACAGGCAGGAAATGCAGCTCTGAGCATGCTGCCAGCATAGAAAAGAAAATACAGTTGGAAATGTAGCACCATAAGAAAGAAACTAGTAAATAGATTGCTATTGTCCTAAAAGAGATGGCAATCTATATGGCAGATGGCAAGAAAATTGGGTGGATGCAGATGCAATTTTTAGAGTAATACACCTAAAATATTCCGAGTTTATTTACAACACTCTAAGAGAAAAGAATGCACATTAAAAACTCAGAGAAGCTATACAGGTTTTTGTTTAGGAAGAGGAATGAAATCTGCCATGTTGGCAGTGTAGCGTGATAGATCTTGCTACAGCGCCTCTGACAGTGTCCTCAGAGTGTATTTTGGTTTAGAGCTGGATTTCGATGTTTTATTCATGACTTTAATAGTACAATTTAAAATTTTCCTTTTTAATTCTATGCAAACTTGACTGTCTGACTGCACAGTGTTTGCCTCCTACATTGGAAGAGAGATACATTCCCTAAAGGAGGAGATTATGACTACACATATAAGCCATTACAGTAAGAAACGGGGTGAAAATGGTCTGAAAAATAGCAGAGCACAAGCTGTTGTCAGCGTTGCCCAAGAGTGACCCTCTCTCTGGAGGGATGATCCTTAAGGATCATAATTAGAAAAAATGTTCCTTCATGAATAAAGTGAGAAAGAATATAAGAATTTTCATATCTTGAATTATGAAAGGCTATTTCCAGCTTCAACAAGTTAGGGCTCAAGTTTAGAGCCATGTATTACACAGAGAACAGAATATGACTTTTTATTATGATAACAAAGCACCATCCACTGTTTGGATAATTAGTGAAATAGTTTGACAATACTCTGAAAGGAAAGAATCAGAATCAGCACACATTAACTAAAGACAAGCTGAAAGATTTTAAAAAACAAGATCATTATGATTATCAGAAAAGGGTAGTTTTCTGTTTTCTGCATATTCTCAAGCCCGTAGACTTTCAAAGCATAGCATTTCCATACTTCAGATGATCAGAACAGTGTTGAACCTGTAACTGGTATCAATAAACCCACACCAAAAAGTCAGCCAGGAGTGAAGCACTGACTGAGCCCCATTTCTCTTCTTTAACAGCTTTTATTTCCACAACTGCTACTGTATTTTGCTGCTATTTTCCCCTTCAACACTAATTTTAAAAAGTGGTACTTAGGGTCTGAAAGGAAAGATAAGAAAAGCAGATGGCTTTGAAAATGAAAGGGTAGGTTATAAAAAATAGGCAAGGCAAACAGCATTGGGAAAAAAATATGACTGAGTTTAAAAGAGGAATCTATAACTGAAAGAAATCTAGAGAAAGGGATAAGGAATGATTACAAATAAGAACATAAGGGAACAGCTGAAATTAATCAGATAAGCCATTCTCAAGGTTAGGATAATACTAGGATTTGCTATCAGTTGAGGTGTCTCAGATGAAGATTTAATTTGATTACAATTAAATTTTATTTAATTTTTCAGATTAGAAGTCTAATAAATTTCAGTGAGTGCTCTTTTTTAGAGTTCTTTTTATCAGGACTTTTTATATGCATATGTAAAATCAAAACCTAAAATGTATTCTTTTGGTGTAATTAAAAAAAAAGGCACGACACTCAAAAGATCCTTTTTTTCCACCCCTCTACCCCCCTCCCCCCAACTCTAGTCTTTAGCTACCTGTAGGATAGAAATTATCAACAATCACTGCCTAGTATAGATTTTTGTTCTTCACATGCAGTTGAATACCTCATTCTCCCAGTTAAATTGTCTGTTTAGCAGGAATAGTAATTCACAGCTAGAATTTCCTAAGTATTTCTGATTATCTTTCCTGATAAATCACTGATAGATTGAATATCAAACAATGAGAAGATACATAACTCACATTCACCTTAAATCTTTTATTCCACTGCAGGTATAACATATTGGCATAGTTGTTAAAATAGACTACTGCAGAACGTAACTAACTTTGGTAAGGGCGTAAAGATCCTTTAACAAAAATGCTCTCCATTGTTTCGGGTTTTTTCCAGACCTTTCTGCAGAAAATAGTTGTTTATTTTTTCTTCTTAAAAAAGTAAAGCGAACTAATGTCTAAGGTTTTCAACAACTCAACTAAAGGTTAAGCTTGTTTTAGAAGAAGAAAGCTTCCAATTATCTTTCTAATATAATTTACTTCACATTTATTCCATGAGTTCTGGAAGTTTGAGCTGTTTTAGTACATGAGATTAGGAGGTCTTAAGGAAGTGTATGTATCATGTTGAAGCAGTAAATGTCAAATTATCCTTTTCCTTTTAATAGTCGTTTTCAAATAATTCTCTTTTAGTGTTCAGTGTTGATCTGAAGGAGTTTTAAAATGTTCTGAGTATTCCTGCTGTCTCATCAGCTGTACTTACAGTATGACTCACAATCTGACTACTACTGAGACATCTGTCCTTCACCCAAATCATTCACTAGATGACACTCTTGTGTTATAGTACATCCTCCTGGTATGCAAGACATCAAACTGACTCCTTATAAATGAGAACACAAATTTTAATGAAAACAACTAAAGAAAATGCTTTATATTTCCATTAAATGCTTTGTAGAGAACAATTCATACTTATAAGGAAATGTAAAAACCAAATTTTAAAAATATTTTAAAACAGCAACTATTACTAGAAATCTGCCTTAAAGCAACTGTACATTCATCTGAAGCTGAGATGCGCTCAAGACAAGATAAAGAAATGAGAATTTTACTTCATTTTTTTCCTAATAAATTATTGCACATATTGCTTTATAGATTCAAAGTATAGTAACAGATTTTGCAAGATTGAGTTACTATTTTTGTATATGGCCTGAAGTAAAAAGCAAAGAACAAATTATAAGTAACTTCTTTCAACCATGAACATTTCTTTCACTTACTTACATTGGAAGACTGAAGTAATGAATCCTGTTACTTTTTTTTTTCCTCAGTTTTACCCTGAGAGGTTGGGATTCAAAGGATTTATCCAATAACTTACAAGAGCACCTTCAACAGAAATGTACATTAAATGGCTTTATCAATTCCAAGTTTATTTCTCCAGCCACTTTTCCAGTCTCCCTACGTGTTGCTAGATGGGAAGATGTAGAACAGATCCATCATATTTTATTTTCTCACATGAGGAAGGGTTATGAAAACAGGAACAGCCAGTGCTGTTTGTATGATATTGGAATACATGATAATATATTGGCCAACTCAGAGTATTCTGTGAATCCGTGAAAATATTTTGGAAAAGTAATTTACATGTATACTTCCATGAAGACGAAAGTTCTTTTTGCACTACAATATATCCAGTTTTCAAACAGAGAAAACATGCGTAGTCGTCCTGGTTCCAGCCAGGACAGAGTGAATTTTTTGTACTGGCCATGAGGGGGCAGAGTCAGGAGCCGTGTGGGCATGGCCAGGTTGTTATTTTTGAGCACCTCATGTCATTCCAGGGGTGTGGGCAAGGCACACTTACTGCTGAGAAGGCCATGGAAGGAGGGAGAAGCTCTTCGCCATTGTTCATTATCACATGAGGTCTGCAGTGAGCATTTTTTCATGTGAATCATCCTCTCTTTTTATATACTTCTGTTACTAATAATGTTGCTGTTACTGTTTCTGGTATCTCATTTCTGTTTCTTACCTCAACCCATGATCTCTGCCTTTTGTGCCTTCTGTCAGAAGAGCGGAGGGGCTGGTGGGTTTTTTAGTGGTAGTACTAATTTGGGGAGCACCATTTATAAACAGCAAAATTAGGGTAGAAATACTTTAGTTATTCAAGTTATACCAAGTTGCAAGAAGTTCATTTGAAGCATTTCCAAAGTTATTTACTACCATATAAACTTTCCCAGCTCATGATCTACTTTAAAAAACCCCAAACTTAAATCAAGGATTGGATTCAATGTTTTAAAATATCTGTGGTTGTCAAAACACAGATTAACATTTGAATTAAAATAAATTTGTATTATTAGTGATTTTCAGTCAATAAAGGCCCAATTCAGATGCCTAATATTGCTCGGAGTGGTATTTGTCCTTCTGAATATTTTAGGGGTTGTTTTTCCCTTTTGAGAATGTCATCTGCTACATGCACTTCTGCAGATCCATTGTCAACACCATTGCTGAAACTCCTCAATCTAATTTCCACCTACTGAAAGCTGGTCCTCTTATCCATCATTCCTGGTGGACAATTACATACTGTCAAAAAAAGCAGACAGACCTCCAGCAGAAAGGTATTTGACACTTGTGTGGGAAAACTGAAAACATTAAACCCAGTTAAAAGGGGAGACACAGATGGCAGGAGAAGCAGCTGGAAGCATGATTCATTTCTCCTGCTTTGTTAGGTCAATTAGGTTGAGTATGTGCCAGGTAATGGGCTTTTTTCCTGAGCCTGTGCAGCTTTCAGTCAGCCATCTTCCTCCAAGCTAGTTAATTATATTTGTCAAGGATGTATGATTTTAAAGACAGCTCTCAGGTTGACAGTGCAAGCAACTGTCTCCGTGATTCAGAAACCAGCAAAAAATGTTGCTGATAACTAAGCACTAGAAATGGCCCGCTCTAAATCCGCTATTAAAATGAAAGTCTGTACCACCAAACTGTGAGAAAGAAAAGCTGATACACATCTACATGTATTCAGAAGAGAAGGACAAAACCAGGAATAGTTTAAAGCTGTAAAGAAAACCAGTGTACTAGTTTGAAAACAAACCAGTGGGAGGCACCAAGTCAGAATAACAATTTAATGGAAATTAAAGAAAAGGGAAAAAAAAGTAAAAGAAAACACTGTCAAACTGACAGAGTCAAGGTACAACCTGACACCCTGTGAGGCAGGGTGGTGGTAGCAGTCTGGTAGAATGGTGGCTGCAGTCCTCTGAAGCAGTGATCCTGTAGTAAAACAGTCTGCTCTTCCTCAGGAAGTCCAATGGTGGCTGTGTAGCTCCTGTCCTCTGGAAATCCAGTAGGAAGCGGTGTCTCTGGTGTTCAGTCCCAGATTATATCCACGCTGGGATGCTTGGTTCCTCCCTCTGGGTGGAGCATCTCACAATGGGGTAATGAGTCATGAGGCCAAGTGTTGATTAGGCTCATTAACAGGAGATAGTCCGGAGGGAGTTATCTCTGAGTCAGGCGGCAGGACAATGATGGGCCATTAACAGAAAGATAGTCTGGGGGGAGGAGGCAAGGAAACACTGCCCCACCTGATTTCAACAGCTGATGGGGATGGTAATAGAATACACTGGAACTCAGGACAACCAGCAGAGAAGATAAGCCAGGTATCTAATCTTTAGATTTTGTTGTCTGCAGCAAGAGTCAGCAGTTTGAGACAAAACCACTTCTGACAGGTCTCACACTGAGTTTTGGGTTTCTATATTAAATTACTCTGCTTTATAAAGTGTTAATTGTTTCACAAATATAGTTTGCTAACTAAGACTTAGTAATTTCCTAATTAAACTTCTCCCACACTGGTGCAAACTTAAGCAGCAGGAGAGAGAGCAACCAAACAGTCATGAAAAATCGTAGACGTTATCACAATTAAAACACACACCAGTAATTTATTATGTGTACAAACATGAAATGTCACGTCTTATAATGAGAGCTGTAGTCAATGCTGTGAATTTTAAATGCTACACGATGATGAATACCATAAGAAAGACCGAGAAGGACTTTTTACTAGAGCATGCAGTGAAAAGACAAGGAGGAATGGCTTCAAACAGAAAGAAAGTTTAGATAAGATATGAGGAAAAAATTCTTTATTATGAGGGTGGTGAGGCACAGAAACGGGTTGCCCAGGAAAGTTCTGGATGCCCCATCCCTGCAAGTGTTTAAGACCTTGTTGGACGGAGCTCTGAGCAACCTAGTCTAGTAGAAGTTGTCCCTGCCCACAGCAGGGGGCTTGAAACTAGATGCTCTTTAAGGCCCCTCCCAACCCAGGCGGTTCTATGATTCCATGACACAATTCTTAGCAATACCTTTCCTACTGGATTATGTTTTCTGGGATTTCAACCCAAATTTATACATAAATCAGTGTTTATGTATATAAATCAGTACTCCCTGAGTAATGCTTCAGGCACTGAAAAACTGCCTCAGGAAAAAACCTTATATTAAATGAAGGCTTACAATTTTATCACAGCTGAGTTTCTGTATTTTAAAAAAAGATCAGTAATGATATGGAATTCAATTCATAATGCTCAAATTCTACAAGAGCGTAGCACAGATAACTCTGTGAGCACTCAGAACCACATTTACTTTATTTCTATGTCTGCACAGTCAACTAAGAGATGTGAGAAGGAAAAAAGCGCACATAGTATTTTTTTTGGAGTGGTATACTGATCACTGATCTGCCCGCCTTGGAGTCAGCGACATTTTATGAGTTGTAATGAGAAATTCACCTCGTTAATTCTTAGGCCGCTCTGAGATGGTAAAAAGTGGACGGAGCTGCCAGTTGCATCAGGAGCACATCCTGCTCTTTTCACCTCACCTTTGCCTCCAATGCATGCAGCTTCCTCCCACTGCCTTCCTCTAGTGTGAGTAACCAAGACACGGACCCAGACGAGCAGAGAATCTGACACGTTTTTTGAAAAGAAACGAGCTGCTTTTATACACTTTTCCAAGGCACAGTATTTCCTTACAGGGTAATTTTCACTACATGATCTATCCCATGTTCCCACATCAGCAACAGGCTTTCTAAATGTCTTTCCATGGGGTGGTCACTTGCTGTTCACCCTCCCGTCAGCTCCCGGCAGGCTCCTCTCCGTAGGGCTCTGCCGTGTGACACCTCCTCCCGCCAGGGTCTGGTGGAGACAAGCCTCTGTGTGCTGCCATGTGCTCCTTTGTGCTGCCATGTGCTCCTTTGTGCTGCCATGTGCTCCTTTGTGCTGCCACGTGCTTCTCCCGGCACGTCCCACAGCCCACGGCTCAACTCTGTCTTATGTCTCCCCACATTCTAACACAGGAGGAGACAAGAAGTTGCACGATGTTACAGAGCAAGGTACAGGTTACTAACCTCACAGAGAGGAGGAGATCAGTGCGTTAGGCAGCTGAAGTTCTGTCTCCCTTTTGCATTCCGCTTCACAGCTTCCCAGAGGAGTTTCGCTGAATCCAGACCTAGGTATATAAAGTTATATAAGTTTATATATAAGTTTACCACAATCTGCATCCAAATGACGTATTTCCATTGTTGCTTAAAACAGCAGATCACAGTAAACAAGAACAAAATAAGAAGAATCAAAGCCTTTTCTACCAGAAATCCTAAGCCCAGTAACAAGTGAAATGCATGACTGGTCATCAGAGGTGCTTTTCTTTGTTATGTTTGTATAAGGCTTAATGAAAAAGAAAAAAGTGCACTTTGTATTGTGAGAAACTGCAATATCAAGCACCAGCACTCTGGAGAGGCAAGGACTAATTGAGACACGTCACAGTTTTTTCTGGGAGGGAAAGTTGTAGAGAACCTTTTTGCTGTCTCCAGTATTCTGGCTCTTCCCAAGTTCTATAATGAACTTTTTCTTCTTAAAAATATTGGGAATCACATGGTCTGAAAAAAACCAGTGAGGTAGCTATAGGGCTTTTCTGCAGATGTGTTGCTCTTGAAAAGCTATTTGAGACCTTCCTATTCTTATCTGAGATGCCAGCAGGTGTCTGATCACACTGAAATAACTCACTTAAGAAAGGCTGGGAGCATAAGACAACTGCCCAGAAGCGCTTCGTGCCACCTCTTGGAATGATGTTGTGAAACAATAGGTGTCCATGCTGCAGCTTGGTAAATTTCTTTAAATTAGTCACTATTTTGTTGTGACACTAAATTGAAGGTAAAACTCTTCAAAATCACACAAGTGCACAATCCTGTAGAATCAGCAATTAATCACTGATGTCAAAGAACTCCCAGTAATTTTGGCAGGCTGAGCTTGTTACCAGTTATAAACTTGAAAGAAAGGTCACAAAACTTCTACTCAAGACACATCAGTACCTGGTAAATATTAACAAGTCTCCTTACCTCCAAGGACTACTTGTCAGTGTGTGCCTTGATGGGATTAATTAATGTTGGAAACTCGAATGAGGCAGAAATTCAGGATAGTATCTAAAATGACATTAGTATCTTTCATTTTAAAAAGGCAATTTAATGCTATGTAATCCATCCCAATATCACCAGCTGAACATCAGTAGTTTCTCTTCAGTCTTGAAAAATAGTGACTCTTTCTGCTACCTTCATTCTCAGATGATTAATAAAGTAATGAAAGCCATTTGAAATCCTGTTTCCCTGAAATACAGACACTATAGCAAGTGAATTAATTACCATCTCCAAAAATAAAATCTTTACTGAAAGCAAATTTCAGTAATGTTAGTCCAGCAAATCACAAAATCATGCCAATAGGTTCTATTAATAATCTTGGCTTTTGGGAAAAACAAAGAGACGTTTCAGGCTTGAGAATTCTGAATGACACAAGTCTCTTGATTAGGGAATACTGTTTTTATACTGAGGAACATACAGCTATTTAAAAAACAAAATATCATACTTGTTTGTTTGGGATATATAAATAATTAAAATAATTCACCAGCAATTTTTAAAAAAACATAAGCAAGACGATCATGACTACACAATTCACACCTGAATATTTTCCTCAATTCATAAAACATGGGTGATCAAGACCTTTTGGCCCCTATTCCTGTCATCACTCACACGAGTCACTCAACCCTGAGATGAGCTCAGTTGGTTAGAGCAGAGTGATAGTGATGCCAAGGTTGTGGTTTTGATCCCTGTATGGGCTGTTCACTTAAGAGATGGACTCAATAATCCTTGCGTGTCTCTTCCAACTCAGAATATTCTGTGATTCTGTGAGTCAGAAGAAAATAACAGTAAGTCCTGTCTTGAAGATCACTGTTAAAGAAAAAGCCTGCAGATGACAAAAGGAATAATTCAACCAAATACATGGTCAGAGTTTTCTTCTGTCATAGGTGCATTCATGAGACGTAAATCTGCTGCTTTGAAACAAGCCATTACAGCTTGCAGCTGGTTGGATATAAGACACCTGAGGTGTAAATAATTATAAACTTGTCATAGGACTTTGTAAATCAAAACACTTATTCAGTGGCCATCTTACTTCTGTGTGATGGTGCAGAGCAGCCAATCTAAAAGGGGCATTAAAATCTTTTCAGGTAACTCAGTATTCTGTCTGGAAAATACCAAAGAATGCCTTTTTCTCATTCCATCTTTCTCATTAATATACACAGCGTGGAGAACCCACCCCACTGTGATGTGTACGACACAAACAGCACGGTAAAAGGTGACACTCTCAGAAATCTGCTGAATTTTTTATTTGGTGCTTGATGTGTAGAAACTATTCATTGGTTTGGGTACACTCTATATGAGGTAAATATAGGATATCTGCCTTATATAGAGTTGAATATTAACTGATGTTGGACTGAGGTCTTGACAGTACAAGTAGTATTCTCTTGTAAAATTAGATTCAAAAATAATACAGAAACTTTTCTTTAGAAAAATTCATATATTTGTATATGACCAAATATCTGGTTTGTGTTTCAGTGTTGAAAATACTACAAAAAATGAAACACATCTGTTAAATCACATTTTTTGATTCACAAGGAATAAAAAGGTGGAACTACAGTGTGAAATGCTCCAATCAATTAGCCTGTGAAGTGCTCCAAGGCTTTTAATGCTTTTTCCCCTTAAGTAGTAAAAGGCTGCTTTTCCTTTGTGAATGTGATTTCAGAGAGGAACAATGTACATGAATTAACATAAAAACAGGTTGCTCAGTGTTTGTGGTTCTCCTAAAATCTGTTCTTTAAATCTAGTGCTGAATATACCCTTTAATATAATATATCCTTTAATATTTAATAGATTTTACATCCACTGGAGGTTTATCATTCATTTAACGAAACCTACTTAGGATCTAAGCAGTCTATCATATGACACCTGGCATCCTAACAAGGTGTCATCTTGAAAATAATTATGATGGATGGTACTGAATAATTCTCCTTTGGAAAGGCTCTGATCACAGCATTTGTAAGTATTATTAGGCCTGACCTATCAGCTGGATTTTAAAGTCACTATTTCAGTTTGTTTCTTTGATTGTGTTAACTTTAACCAGGATTCTTGGCCTAACTCATTTCCACGCACAGCTGCACTAAAGCTTCTGCCAACGAAAGAAAAGTGATGGCACAGAAGTGGGACTAAACTAATAAGTGCTTCTTCTAGCTGCAGTACATACTTAGGCTGCTTGGGAAGCCTTCTAGCAGCCTGGCCAAAAGAACACTCACCTTTCTGAAGTGAGAATAGGCTAAAATCCTCTATTTTCTTGGACAGTAGTTCCATTATCTCCAAAAAATAAGACAGAACTGAAGCAGCAGCAGGACAGTAAATGGCTGTCACAGCTGGTTGCGTGCTCTACAGGTTGCTGGTCTACGTAGCAGGCTAGAGAGAGGATAGACAGAAGGCTGCAGAGCAGCACTCCAGCAGGCACCGCTGCCCCTGGGGGAGATGGCACCGGTCTTCCAGGAACACGCTCCCAAGTTTGTAACTGCAGTGGAAGTGCTAAGATAAACTTGGAGTAAACTGTTTGAAATATAAATAAGATTTGGGTTTTTACTCAGGGTCTGCTGTAGTCTGAAAGTAAGGGCAGCTGGATGGTTATTAGAGTGCAAAACTAAAGATATCTTGCTGTGTTTTGCTACAATTATTGTGGATATGTATTTGGTATGCCTATAGCTTTCAAAAATACCCTTTAACTGGGGTAGTGAGAGAGGTGCTAATGAAGTAAAATCATTTAAGTAAATGTTTTGGATTAGAAAAGAATGGCTCTCCAAAGTTATTAGTAATTTCTAATAAAGAAGACTTGATTACTTAAGGAAAAAAACCCACAAAAGTGAACGTAGCATGGCCCATATCCAGCCATAAATCATAGCTAAGCAGTGTTAGCAAAAGACCCCTACAGTTGAATATATGTATTTTTTTTTTCTACATTGTCAAAAACTGTCTGAAATAGGAAAAGCTAAACATACTAGCAGAATGGCATTACATATATGTCCTGTTGTGGAAGTGTTGACTAAAATAAAATCTTGTAGGTGTTTCTTGAAAGCTAATGTATAAAGCCCCGAACATTTCACCGGCCTTATGATAGAGATTATAATGAAAATTCAATGTACAACATGGTTTAAGATATTCCTCGTAAGTGTGGAATCCTAAGGGATTCAGTCTCCTCTATCATTTGACTATTAAACTAGAACAGTTATAGTTGCTGCTCTGAGACACATCAAAGAGAGTCAGTAATTTTATACTCCTATGTTAGTATTAGCTTATCTTTGAAAAAAAGTGAACGTTCTGATAGGCATTTTTGTTGTAGCAGAAAGCTTAGTTGAAAAAAGACAAGGGGTATCAGTAAGGCAAAATGCAAACACCAGTGACACAGTATTTCCACTGAATAACTGGGGACACAAAGTAGGAAGAATTCCTTCTTTGTGCCATGCTGGCTTACCATTTAGCAGGTGGAGAACAAGCTACTTCATCCAAAATAGTCAGCCAAATAGTTATTTGCATGATTGCAGAGAATTGTCTCATTAAAGCGTCAGTGCCCAGATTATCAAGTCTCTTTTGCCTCTTTTTTTTATTTTTGGCAGAAAATACATATGTGGCTGGCATCATTAAAAGTTTAAAGAATGCAGTTTGGAACAGCTGATGGAAACTATTTTCTTTAAGACAAACATAGTTGAAAAGTATACTTTATCCAATAACCCTTTTATTAAGATTTCAGAATGTAGAGACAACAGGACTTCCAAAAGACCTCAGAATGAAAGGACTGATGTAGAGAAGAACTCACTCAATACAAGCCAATACCAAACTCATTCTGTCTAGTGGTAGAGTTTGGGAAAGGCCCTTTGCCAGGTGCTGCCAAAATAAGTGGACTTACTGCTGTCCTTCCACTGAAAATGAACTTGAGTTAAATGATAACATATATACACTGTGTTCCTTCACAGTGACCGTATTCAGCCACTTTCTCTTTCTTTTCAGAAAGAAAAGGAAATAAGGATTATCCTTTAAAATAAGAAATGGATCATCATGCTATTAAACTAAACAAAGAACTGTTATTTTAGATATGATGTGGGTGGTTAACCTAGTCATAATTCCTGAAAATCCTGCATGTGTGAATTTCTAACCTAAACTGCCTGAAAATTAGTCAATTTTCTGTGAAGTAACTGTTTCCATTAAGGAAATGACTGTCTTAAACATGGAACGAGCCAATACCTCTAATGGGTATTAAGTCATGAAAATGTTTCTTTTTATGATAGTCTTTTTTAAAAGTCTCTATAGAAAAAATCATTTCCTGCAACATTTCTTCCAGGTTTATAGAACAGGAGTATATATCAATCATATATCAAACAACAGACATCTCTTTTTCTTGTAACGTAATGGACATTAGGGAAAAGCCATTTGCCGCCTTCTCTCACGACTAATACCTCGTGAAATTCTACTTGATATTTTTTCTATTAAAAGAGCAAATAAATGGGATAATATCAAGAGTATTTGTCATAACAATTTTCAGGGTTTAGCAAAGTGAATTCTATTTATTTTGTAAATATTCAGCACACCAGCTCACAGAGATATCACATACCCAGAATGGTGTGTGGTAAACACCTGACTTAAGCCTAACGTACTCATATTATGTACACCAAAGAGAGAGACTACTGTACACTGGGGGGGAAAAAAGCATTGCTGAGATAGCTGAACAACTGCATGATTTCCTAAGAACATCTGCTGTATACCAATTCACAGCATTCTTCTTTCCTGACCCACCAACAAAATAAGTGTAAGATATCAATGACTGAAAACTGCAAAAACAAATAGTGGAGCACTATAGTAACAGTAAAATGAGGAAAAACTGTGAACCAGCAGCAAAAGTTGTCTTAAAACCATAAATGGATTTAAAATGAAGATAATATTTTACAAAGTCTGTATTTAAAAGATGCACGCAAACAATGCAAGGACTATGGAAGGAGGCTATGACTGCTGCTCTTCCAGGCTAGTTATACTTTTGTATCACTGATAAATTTACTACCTGCAGTTTTACTGTCAAGAGCACATTTCTTCTGATTTTAATGCATCACTTAAATTTTATACTTTCAGGAATATTCACATTAAGACATTAAATCTGACAATGAATAAATACTATCTGGTTTTTATTACATTTGCCTCCAGTTTTCATAATTTTACCATAGTTAGGATTGCTCTTGCCCACTTTAATAAAGTTCGCGTAGTTACCTCGATATCAATTTGACTGAGTATTTCTCAAATCTCAGATATATTTTATTATCTCAGCTCTGATGTAATGGTCCATATAGTAGCGTTTTCCTTAATATTAATAAATTTAACAGAATCTAAAACCTCCAAAACACTCTGAAACATTTTTGGATACTGTTCCACTAGCCATTTCCTGCCTACATTCATAAATACTGCTTTATGTGCCTGTTGAATGTGAGGTAATGTTCAAAGTAAGTAATTAGTAGCACAGTCTGACCACACACTAACCTCTCTACAGGGATATAATCCTAAGTAAAATTAATCAGTGAGTCATAAGCCCTACTTTTTAGCCAAGATTTTATGTTGTACTTAAGGGTATACAAAATTTAAAAATAAAAATGATCAAGATTTTTGACATCTTTTAGGCTCTAGTATTTGCTAACACTGTTGTTTCTATTGATCTCCCACTGAAGATGAGATAATGAAAAACATCCCCAGTGGTGACTACCAAGCCCTTTGATGAAGTACATGTTGGACCAGGGTGTAATTTGTCTGGATGGCAACAGAGCTTATCTTGTTGCCAATTTGTAAAACACACCAGAAGCTTTGGCACCTGTTCAGACCTGTAGTTATGCAAAGAGCACAGGGAGTCTGCAGAGTGCTGTGGGGAGTCAGGAAGAGAAGCCTGCCAAGGGAATTGTCTGCTTGTCTCCCCACCTTGTTCTCAGTAAGAGTTTCTGAGCAGGGCCATATGTTATGGGGCTCTGCCAACCATTTTCGTAACCCAAGGAGCAAAAGATGCAACTTGGACTTGCATGACTCTCACTGCTGCTGGGATAATAGTCTGGGAACTAACTTGGGATATATCTGCCAGATATGATGGGACTATCTGAGCCAATATCTGCTTTACAGATCTAGCTGAAGAAGCTGACCAAGACCATATCCATATGATGATGTCTTGCTAAAACAAATGTTAGAAAGTCCTGTAGGAGGTCCTGATCCCCATATGCGAGTTTAATAAACAGCCCTTTCTCTCTGAGGACAGAAATCCCTCTGGAGACTATCATATAAACACATTGGTCTTCCAATCACCCAGTAGATCAAGTATTAAATTAATATATTAACCATCATTCACCAGAATAGGACCATGAAAAATCCTAGTCCACTTCTCCAGATGAATATCCCAATTACTAGGTGTGGGTTTCTTGCTAGTTCTTGAATTTACCTGATCTGTGCAGAAAGAAGCAGTTTCCTCATGAAGAACAGAGGAATAGGCAGCATTGTCCCAGAATGTCATTTAACTCAGCATTAGTGTTCATTTCTATAAATAGGAGATGTGGGTTCAAAGTCCAACAAAGTAATGTCTCAAAAGTGGTTAAGTAATAAGGCAACACTACAGGGAGTTACAGGGGATTTGCTTTTTTAAACAACCAATTGCTTTGATGCTGAACTAGTAATTGTGTTCTGGGAATACAGATCACAGGACTACTTGGAGTTTGGCAATCCATTTTATCTTGAGGGTTGGGAACTTTTTGTTCTTAATTATTTTGTCAGGCTTACCTAGTTTACCAGTTTTGAGCGTAGCCATGTATTCTCCTCACCTGTAATATCTAGTTCTTTACATATCCATTCTTTATCCTTTTCATGTCCCATCTGTTTTCCTGTTATAAGGCCTTTAACTTTAGATATAAGACTTCCTGTTATGAGACTTCAACTCATTTTGTATTTTCTGAAACAATGCATCCAAATACTCTTGACTTAGAGGGAAAGGAAGTTAGATAAAATACCTTCTATGAGAACCAGAATTCTTTTGCCTCCCAATCTTTCAAGGAATGCAAACACACTGTATTTCCCTTTGCATTTAGTTTTTACCTCTTTATAGAGTAGAAAAAAATATTAATTTCCAACACATAAAGGAAAAACGACTTTAAAATTTATCAAAACACAGCAAACAAACCCCCCCTGCCTGTATGACTTCAGGCCCACCTTGCAGAAAAGGATGTAAGCATTCCATTTTCATTTAATTCCCTATTTCCATTCAGGAAAGCACCGTCATCTGTGAAAGTCTTGAGACTGTCAAATACATATAAATTAGATCTGAATCTTCTTATTTTTTTCCATCATAAATGCACTGTATATGTCATTAACCGCTGTGCATCATCAACCACACCAGCAATTTGTAACTATTCCCTCATATGAGGTAAGAAGTATCGGGCTACTTTCTATCACTGATGTCAATGACTAACTTGATTTACTCCTTAATTCTGTCAGCTGTGTCATGTCAGCTTTTGAATAAAGCCTCAGCTATAATTAACTGGCTTCCTAGGGTGAAATCAGAGTTTTAGTCAATATTGCTTCAGTTTAAACAATAGCTCTTGAATTCTTTATAGCACCTGTCACTGTTCCGTCTTTGAAATGCTTAACAAAGGTGCTCAACAGCCATTACGAAGAAAAGCCAGCGTAGGTGGCAGCCTGTGTTATCATATTCCAGATAATTGCCTTTCTGTATGCAATTTTCCTCCTAGCTGTTTTGCATGCAGTTATTATGAAACCATTGCATTCTGATAGCACCCCGATGCTCAAATTGAAATCTCCAGCCCTTTTGTTAAGAGACTGTACAAAATATTCCTAAACTAATTTCTGTCCTCAAGAGTTTGGATTCTGAACACACAAAGCAGACTAACAAACTCATATAAATGGAAAAATATCCTCACACTGAGGAGGCGGATAATTTCAAATGTTGCACTTACTAATAATCAAAATTCTCAGCAGTAACTAATTTCAGTTTTGGCTCTTACATCCTGACCTTACTAATGGGAATATTTTAATGACAGTTAATGAGAATTTTGCAACTGACTTCAAAGAAATTAGGATTTTACTTTATGAATCCAGATCCTGTAGAATTCAGATGTGTGTGATGATTATATTTTAAAGCTGACTAATGTCCTAAAGCACTGTTTCATAGACTATAAAAATGTTCCCAGTAGGTGGCTATAACCTTCATTCTTCATTTCTTGTTTTCGTTGTCACATCTTTCATTCTGTGGTATGGCTTGAGATAAAATCTAACACTAAGCCACTTTAAGAATTATCCTTAAAAGCAGAACAGGTTATTGATTATGTCATCACGCTTCATGCATGTTAAAAAATCATACTCGATGATTGCAAAAAGTCATATCTGATGATACAATATATTCAGTGCCTATAGGAAAAGAACTTCCTATCTTCTGAGACTGATACCAGTTGATGGCTCACCCTTACACAGAAGCAAACTAAAAAAGAGCAGACCTACCTTAACAACCATTAAAAATTCACTGTAAAAAAAAAAAAAACCAACCAAAACACAGTTGTTACTATTTCTTTTCAAAAATGTGACCAGGGTATTTGGAAATTGATACAGACCTGTCTCCTACTCATTATTGACACCTAATTACATGAAATTTTACACAGTAATAAAGAATATGATTCTTTCCAATTCACTCACTTAAAGACATATATCAAGTCCAGGAAGTATGTAGAAACAAACCTCAACTTTTTAGTGCATATATGCTTTTAAACTAATTGGGTGTATTTTACATGACAGGTCTTGAAAAAGAAAGTTCCTAATAGTGAGTATGTTTTATATCTCAAACAAAAAAGAAAAAATTATACCCCAGTATTATAATTTATGGAGACTGACCATAAATTGCCCTTTGCCAGATCTTTACAGTTATGCTTATTTGTAGCATTATGAAGTACTTCGGGGACAGTTTCCCAAATATACAATTCAATGAATGATATGAGAAACAAACTACCTCTCAAACATGAGATTACTATTTGGAGAACTGAAGAATATTTTTTTTTTAAAAGGTACTTTTACTAAATTACAGTTACTATTTATTTGTCAAACCACTGACTAAAGTTAAAAAAGCTTCTGGTGATTAATCATGCCAAAGTACACCTCCTTGAATAAATGTTCCTATCTATATATTTATTCTCATTCACTGGGCATTCCTTTTTTTCCAGCTGTGGTATGCTATAGAACCTCAGTAAGGCTTTAGCATTTGCATAACTGCCTTCCTGAAGAGAGACTCGTTCGGCATGATTTATTGACACAGAACCTTTCATAGAAACCACCATGAATTCATACAGCAGGAATGCATGCAAAAGCAATTAAGTACCCATCAAAATGGACCATTATCATAATTTATGCCCCAAAGGGCTGTAGGAAACAAATGAGAATCTGCCTCCCAAAATGATGCAGGGTGGCTTTTACTTGACAGAACTAAATTACCACAGCTGTTTTCTGACAGACCATTTTAATGGTCTTTGTTTGTGTTGTAGTGCGAAATATGTGATAACAGCTAGATTTCATATAAATTTATATTAGTACTCCCTCTTTGTATTTAAGGTAAACTAATAGAAAAACTTAAACATAAACTTCCTTTTACATTTCAATAGATCATCAAAGCATTTTATATTAGCAGGTCAAGAAGATTTATTTGATTGATTTGACTTTGTTTATTTTGCCTTCCTATCTCAAGCATACTTATATTGACACTGAACCGTGCCGTAAATTAAGTCCCTCCTGATGGGAGAGAATTTGCTGAAAGTCCTTGCACGGAGTTTCAAAGATAAACCGAGACTTTTCCTTGAGTTTCAATGCTTCCAGACAGTTGTTTATTAAGTCTTATCAGAGGAACAGAGCCACTAGCGTGACCCAGGTACAGCATAGAAGACAGAAAAGCAGGAGTGAGCCCCCTTATCAAGATTTACACAGTCTTTTAAAGATATTTTAACCAATAGTTACTAAAAATGCACATTATTTTCACTTGCCTACCAATTATTCAGTAACACAACGAGGAACTGAGGAATTTTCTATCCAATCATTCCAAACTACTTTTACTGCAGAATATGGAGTAGTAGAAGAAGGAGAAGAAGGCTTAGAGAACAACAACAATCCTCCATTTTGGTATTTTTTACTCTTACCTATGTACTACAAAGAGAAGCCCAAAACCTCTAAATTTTTCACCCTGTGACAATCTTACATAGTAGTCTATCACCTAATTCACACCACTGTATTTTCTAGTTCTTGTCTGACTGTTGGTAATTTTTTCCAAGGTTTGAAGCTAAAACAGTGTTGTTCAGGGGGGTACGAACCCTTAAAAACAGGCAGAGAAATATTCTCGGCACTCGGGGTTCCTACATTATATAATGTCTTACATTAAAAAAAGATCAAAATAATTTCTATGTCTAATGACGTGTCATAAATTACATGCTCCTCACTGAAATAAAATATTTCAAAAGTGTAATTTCAAAATATGCTATTCAAAATTTCTAAAGCAAGTCTTTTTCTGTCACTATGGAATGAAATAATTTTTTTTAATTAATCCTGATTTTTAGCATCCGTTATATTTTTATTCATGGTACTGGGCATGAGGAAATGCACATTTATTTTCCATAGGTAGCAAGAAATTACAATGCAGAGCTATGATAATTCAAATTACTTTGTTAACGACAGTTATAAAAACATACGTTGCTATTTGGAATACCACACTAATTTGATCTTTAAAAGTTAGGAATTGTCACGTTTGATTGATTTTGTTTTGGAAGAACACAGTGACGGATGTATCATATAGCTAATCAACAGCATAGGCCATTTGGATACGGGAGACCTCAGATACATAAAACTGCTTTTGTGTGATTTTTACTCATCTTTGTCTATCCTATCTCATTTCATTAAAGCCTGCACAAAGGACAAGTGAGTGCAGATTTCATGCCTTCTGAAATTCTGGTATTTGGGCTGCCATGACAATTTTGCACTTTAAAGGGATGAAAACCTGTACTGTAGCGGCAGAGATGTTTATTTTCCAGAAGTTATATAAACATGACTAGGAACGCTAGAGAACTACAACGAACTCCCAATATCAACCCAGGCCGGGGGATGACCAGATCAAGAGCATGCCTGCCAAAAGGGACTGGTGGGGGCTGGTGGATCTAACCCAGAAACACGCAGATTATGAACAACATCCACTTTAATATTGTTTAAGGCAGGTAACTCTCACAAAACGGGGAGAAAAAAAACCAAGCCCACAGTCAGTAGAGTTACATGGCTCCCCCAGATTGCAAAACTCTGCATGAAGTCTGCATATTTGCAAATCAAAAGACAAAAGCTCACTGATTTAGTTTGTCATGCTCCATATCACAGGTCTTTAGATCTCAGTCATGTACCCCTGTGTTCAACTGCAGTAATTGGTGTTTAATGAAGGGAAAATTTTGAGAAAACAATCCAATTTGGCTTTGGCACATTTATTACAAGAAGTATGAGGGAGACATTAGCATCCTCCTACTCCCCCAACCAGCAGGATTTCAGCTGGAAGAAGTGCAGAATATCCAACATTGTGGCTCCTTCCAGGCATTCCGAGGACTTTAAAGATGGTAAATTTAGCAACCCTATAGTAATTTCTTCCATCATTTAGTTATCGTCATTGTTAAAAAGTGGTCCCAAATTTCTGATGCAAGTATCTGTGGCTCAGGTACCAGGCTCTAATTATGTCTTCCTCTGCTGAATTTAAGTGCTTTTTATTAACCACTATATACTCATATGCTCCAATCAAGTGACATCCTAATGTTATTTCAGATACAGTGAACAGACTGAACTCAGTTCCTCACAGCAAGAGACTTTCTAATCTTAGGAACACATCAATAGTTTTTTCTTCATCTGCTGCAATTTGTCAACATTCTTTGAAAATTACAGATTTCATGAGCAGTATCTCAGTGCTGTCTATGAGTATCTAAGACTTCCCAATTTTCACAGATTCAAATATTTCATTAGTCCCTTCTTTTTCCCCACAAGGCTGAACTGTGGGAAAGAATTTGGAACAAGTTCTGCTCTGTTCTGAAAAAGAAATATTCAGTCGGGGCATAAGTGAAAAAAATTCTGCAGATTCAGCAAGGCAATAGCTAATTAGACAATGCAAGAGTCAGGAAATCTGCAGGATGAGAAAATTAACTGTCATTAAACGTCATTCAGCATCAATTCTTGATTCAAAATCATGTCTTCCCAGAGAATATTTTCCAAGAAAAGCGGTACTACAGAAGGAATACTACAAGTAATTTCCAATGTTAGAGCACATTTTACCTTATGGAATCAAAGAATATCCTGAGTTGTAAGGAAGCAACAGAAATCATCAAGGAAAAAAAACTGGCCTGACACTCATTGGGCTGTGGCGAGTTCAAAGCAGAAAGAAGAGAGAACAAGGTTTGGGCTGTGCTGCACTCACCTTGGCCTGCCTTTCTCACGGTCAGTGTCCCTGGAGCTCCTGGCTTTGTGGTTTTCTCAAGCCTAACACTAGGCGTAACCCTAACCCTAACCCTAGGATTACCCAGAATTTGGGGATTGGGCTGTGGTGAGTTCCAAGCAGAAAGAAGAAGTAGGAGCAAGGTTTGGGTTTGGCCGCACTCACCTTGGCCTGCCTTTGGCATAGTCAAGTGTCTCTGGAGCTCCTGGCTTTGTGGTTTTCTCAAGCCTAACCCTAGGCGTAACCCTAACCCTAACCCTAGTTTGAGCCAGAAATTGGGCATTGGGCAGTGGCGAGTTCCAAGCAGAAAGAAGAAGAGGGAGCAAGGTTTGGGATGTTCTGCGCTCACCTTGGCCTGCCTTTCGCACGGTCAGTGTCCCTGGAGCTTCTGGCTTTGTGGCTTTCTCAAACCTAATCTGAGGCGTTACCATAAAGCTAACCCAAGGCTTAGCCTGAATTTGGGCATTGAGTGGTGGTGAGTTCAAAGCAGAAAGCAGAAGTAGGAGCACAGTTTGGTCATTGCCGCGATCACCATGGCCAGCCTGTCTCATGGTCAGTGTCCCTGGAGCTCCTGGCTTTGTGGCTTTCTCAACCCTAAACATAGGCATAACCCTAACCCTAGGCTTAGCAGGAAATCAGGTATTGGGCTGGGGCGAGTTCCAAGCAGAAAGAAGAAAAGGGAGCAAGGTTTTGGCTGTGTCGTGCTCATCTTGGCCTGCCTTTCCCATGGTCAGTGTCCCTGGAGCTCCTGGCTTTGTGGTTTCCAAAGCCTAACCCTAGGCATAACCATAACACTAAGCCTAACCCTTCTTTGAGCCAGAAACTGAGCACTGGGCCCGAGAAAGAGAGAGCAAAGAAGGAGAGAAGGGGAATGGGGGAAGAAAGGAATGAGAAAGAGAAAGGAAGAAAGGAGAGAAAGGAAAAAAGACAAGAAGCAAGCGACAAGGAGAGAGCAACAAGAGAGTGAAGGGGAAGGAGGGAAGAAGAGAACGAGAAGGAGAGAACTGAACGAGTGAAGGGGAAAAAGGGGAAAGAAGGGAACAAAGAAAAAAGCAACAAAAGAGAAATTAAAAAAGGAGAGAAAGGAAAAAAGACAAGAAGCAAAAAAAAAGGAGAGAGCAACGAGAGAGTGAAGGGGAAATGGGGAAGAAGGGAACGAGAAGGAGAGAAATGAATGAGTGAAGGGGAAAGAGGGGAAAGAAGGGAACAAAGAAAAAAA